>NC_064304.1:13252313-13406715 GCF_023373825.1 Bactrocera dorsalis | reverse complement strand
CAATTGTAAAATATTTGTGCTTATTTGGTTGCAGTTTTTTCGAATTTATTTGTTATTTTATTTTTTATTTGAATTATAACAATCAGTGCGCTACTTCATTGACTTGTGTGGCAGCACGACTAAACAATTTGTTACACTAATGCAGGTGCAACAATATAAATGAATGAATTTGGGTGTCACTCGCCGATTGCGGCATGACAGACCGCGTGGCAGCACTTTTCATTGCTATAATATGCTTTATTATGATACAAAATAGTTAGTAAATGGTGCACAATGCGAGTTATGAATTTAAGAGTATGTGTGTGTGTGGAGTGAATGTAGTATTGATAAATGCGTTATATAAATTTTCAATGAACTAATTTTATAGGTAGTGGAGTATAAAAAACCCAGAGTCCACTGCTTGGTCAGAGAAGCATTCACATAATACTTTTATGAAAACAGTTGGGCTTTATTTATTATTAGGGTTTCCATTAAAATTAATTATAAATTATGTACATGCGATTTTAGCAATATTTCGTTCATAGCATTTTGAGCGAGTATTTTGATCCAAATGAAGAGTATGATTTTCTAACCTACCTCGTATTTTTCCCATGGAACAATAATATTCACTTTAAACATATCCTTGTCATTACAATTTTTTATAAGCTATAAGGTATCAAAATGGATTCATATACAGTACTAATTAAAGATGACGTGCAACCCGAATTTCATCATCTTATCTATATTCATTTATCTCAGCTGAGTGACAAACCATTTTCGGTTGCAATTTGTTCGTTTCAGTTGAAGTCGTTTTCGAGATTGGGTTTTTATCAATAATGCTGCGTTACTTGGTATTCTTGCCGAATATCTTTATAAATATAGATGAGTATAATAATTTTATTGCTTAGTGAGCTTTCTAAAACAATTTTAATGATACTAAGGACAGGTCTACTTGGTCTGATTTGAGATAATCTTTAAAATTAATTGACGACGGCTGTTTTTAAACATTTTATTGGCTTTATATACAAAAATATAAAGGCTTATCGACATTTTATTTTATTTTTTGAATGCTATAATTTTATCTAGTTTACAACTTCACTTTCATTTACTTACCGACAAATAACAAATCAATGAATGAACTTTATAGACGTCTTTGCTTCAACTCTAGTTAGAAATCATTTCATTAACAGCTCTTCATTCATTCAGCTTCGCGTTTCAATTGGATTAAAGGAAATGATTTTCAACTCTTTAACCGACCGCCTTCAATTAACTTCGCAGCGTGTCGGGGGCGCCACAATTGCTCGCATTTAATGAACTTTTATGTTGAACTTGCGCCGTTGAGGGGCCGATTGTTCTCAGCGCTACAGGCGGAGCTAAATGGAGCAAGTGAAAGGGTTTAAAAGAAATTGGAAAAAAAGTTAAATAATAGATACCGGTGCCAGCAATTTCACCTTCGCCTTCTTGAAGGCGAAAGTGTTGAAAAATTCGTTAAGTGAGCATTGTTGTAGAAAATCGGTATTGAAGTGTTTACAAATTTCATTCAACGGTGCCCAGAAGGCGCAACATTTTGCTTGGGAATGGCATGAACTGTTGGCGGTGAGAATGAATGATGTTTTATTTGGGAAAAGGCTGAAGAAGGAAATTGGTGGCGTGAGAATTTGATTGAAAAATTGTCACTTTTTGACTTTGAACGTTTTGGCTTTATAATTCCGAACAGAAATTGTGTTAAAAACGTGATCATTTAGTCAAAATTTTGTAGTTTCTGTGATTTCTATTTCACGCCTTAGCTCGTGTGTCTGCCCACACATGACATTGCACCGTAGAGTAGTAATGGCATTGTCACTAAGTAGCAGTTCAGGTAATTCGCACTACCGTTAAAATGCATGCCTGTAATCATTGGCACTGTGTGTCATTTCCCACAAAATATTTTTTTTAGTTTTAGAACTTTTTTACCTTTTTTTGTAAATTTTATGTGCTCTGAAATATTGAGTGTATAATTGTATTAGAATTTTTTATGCGAAAATGGTAGTTTTTACGTTCAGCAACGAACTCTAACAATCTTCCAATTTTAATATGGATTTTTATTTAACCATCAGTCTTCTTCTCCGTTTGTTTGACCGTGTGTATGTAAATACGTGAAAAAACCATCAGTTTTCAGATATCGATCTGAAAATTTTTTTTCAAGTGGCTTTTCATTTTATAGAACCGCCGATATCGGATAACTATAGCACATAGTAGGCTTATAAACTATTCGATAAAAACCAAGTCCTTATACGTGAAGCTGCATCTTTGACGAGGTATCTTCATGAAATTTAACATGAATTAACCAATCTCCAATTATTTTGTTCAGACTGGACCCCTATATCATATAACTGATACATAAATTAAGCGTCCAAAAACAAGACAAAGATCTTGCTGCCGAAGCTAAGATATTTTATATTCATTCAGGTCATTTATAAATTTAAAACTTTTCTCTACTGTTTAGACTCACTGTTCGTTTCTCTTCCCACAATCATTGCTTCCTGTGCAGTGTTCGCATCGCCACCACAAAACTACTTAGCAATGCTGCAATATATATTTATAGCGCTTGACTAATGTACTTTCCCACACCTCTCACAATAACCTGGCAACCGCAGCGCAATAAGTGAGATTGGGGTCGACGTAAGTTTGTTTAGTTCCAGCTTTATATTTTCACTTGAATACATACATATAAATATTTTTGCAGAAATATGACAATGAATGAGCTGCCATACTGAGTCGGTGAGAATTGCGCATGCGCACACATGTACGAAAAGACACGAATGAACCACGATAAGCATAAAAAAATAGCGAATCACTTTGGCGCAACATTGTCGAGTGAAAAGTGTAATTTAATTGATTAAATACCAAACAAACACTTGGTTTTCTACCGTCTGTCGGTTGGTTGTATATATGTTTGCCAGTAGAATTGTCTGCGGACATCCTTTTTCACAGCATATTTAACGGTTATGACAACATTGGCCAACGATGATTAAAATAAAACAAAGTTGAAAAAAGATGCTGAATGAAATGAAATATAGAATAAAGTACAGTTTGTGAAAGATTTAGCTGTTGGTAATAACGTCTTCGAGTTAGATAATTTGATATTTTCCTATTAAGCTCAATGAACGCATGTTTTCACTCAAATCTTATTAAGTCCACACTTTTTCGTAAAATTATTTTACTCTTTGAATTTTAATAACCTAAGCTTAAGTGTCTTTTTACTTATCTATTAAAATTAAACACCCTTTATATTGTATTAGGCTTTTAAACTTTGTTTTATAAAATACATCGGTACATATTTAGAAAATGATAGATAACCAGCGACTTTCCACTAAATCACTCTTAATTTTACACAACCCAGCTGTTATCCGGTCACGAATGCCGCCGTAGAAGACCTGGTCGGCCCACTAAACGCGGACAATTCAATCAGCGTCATGCTGTAGAGCGAAGCAAACTGGGGGATTATACAGAAACTTGCTACGCAGCAAAAAGCGGGACCTGTACGCAGGTGCGCAGATGTAAATCTCTCAATGAGAAAAATGGAACGCCACCCTGAAGTAGTGCAAATGCGGTCCCAGTGTGAGCGACGGTTCCTTCTCTGAACTTTTGAGAATAACTACCTACAGGAAGCGATGTGGTTTCACTCAGAGTCAATGTTCTAAAAATTTCAACAATTTCAAGTCGGTCAAGACTAGAAGCTTCGGATATTAAACCAGATGTTGAAAGTAATCCGATACAGAATAACGAATCGTGGGGAAGAAATGAAGGTTTATCAGACCGGTATACGTAGGAGTGTCGGCTAAAAGTTTATCAAACCAAACTTTTGATATGAAAAAAGTAATTCCTAAAAAATTACTTTGTTACTTTGAATTTCTAGTTTGCGATAATGCAATAAGCTAAGCTGTAGCCAATCGTTGATTGAAATTGGAGATCGCAAGAGCTGCTGGAAAAAAAGAGCTCGGTTAAAAGCGTATGCTCTTTTATTTGGCCCATTGAAATGCTGCTAGACAGCACTTTTCGTCAATTGATTAATCACGACCTTTCCGTATGTGATAAACTTATTTCGACGATCAATCATTCCACATCCAAACTTTATTCGCAACTGTAAAGTAAGCAGAGACCACCACATGAATTAAAACGTATTTCATTAAGAAACTGTAAATCTATCTTCTGATCGCACAAAAAAGTTATGGCCTTCAATGGAAGATAATACTCTTACAATCGCACATCTCTCTTTCACACAATGGACAATCGTCTCCATTTATCTGCATTAAATTCCTATTATCTGCATCATACTTAAAAATAGTAAACAAAAAATTTATTTATTCCCACATTTCTGTAGGCTGAACAAATTAGCTTTTAATTAGTCTTTAACGTCATTGTGACTGCACTGCTTTGTATGTTTGATCTGTGCTGCATTAGGCAACGTCCTCAACCATGAAATTGGTATTCATTAATCAAATATTCAAGTTTGAGAAATACCGTTATTTCACATTTCATCACTTTAGTAATGTCTCTCATTGTCTTTGAGATAGTACTTAAGAGCAAAGCAGCCACATAAACGGGTAAAAATTAACAAGAAAAAAGTAATTGATGGCATTTATAAACGGAAGTGTAAAGAAAAGAAGTGAAATTGTAGGATTTAGTAAAAATAATACTGAAATTGCCATAAAGCTTGATACTCTAGGTTTTTTACAGAACTTTCTTTCTCTTCGGGTATTTTAGCGACAAATACTTTTATTGTGAGATAAATCAGGAAGAGACTTAATATTGTCTTATACTAGTTTAATCTTTGGTATACCTTATGATACTGGATTTTCGTAACTGCAACCGTCATACAAGACTTTTTCATTCCTTAAAAAAGATACTGTAAATACTCAATGGGAAAGAGAGAGGGAATACATTTTGTATTGTTAAGCATAGCGAATATAAAAATGGCGGAGAGTAAAAACGTTTGACAATGTTTTAATAAAAATGCTACCTAATTAAAAAAATTTAATTTTATTGTGCAATCTTCATCCATTATCAATTTAATTCCCCTTCATTTCAATGGAATCGGCATCGTGTTTACCAACTCAAATCTGAGCCACGCTAATTTATTAGCTTCTTTTATGCCTAAAGCCGTCTTTAAGCAAAATTGTGAAATTTTAAGGTGGAGTCACGCGACAAGCAAACTTTTGGCACCCGTCTGGCATAACATCCGTCTGTAAGCATACTCATTCTAAAGAAAAATCCTTTAAAATTTCAAGGTAACTCAGCGTGAGCTTCCTTGCTATTATCCTTTCATCGTTGCCATGAATAATTCTACGGTTGTGCTTAATTTTTTTTACTTATTAATGTTCGATGGAAAACATATATTATGAACCGATTTAAAATCTCAGAGGATGCCCCTAATGGTTGCTTCATATTTTCTGATGAAATAACTTAGTGTCATTACAAAAGCACCTAAAAGGTAAAGAATATCGAATGGAAATGAAAGTGGTAGCATTTTTACTTGTATTAATATTTTCTTAAGCAGCTTAAAAAATAATAACCCAATAGTCAGCAAAAAATAATATTGCAATAATCATTTAATCTACACCCTTAATGCCGGACTGCTTTAACAAGAAAAACGTTAACTAAATGCTGTAAGGTCTGAAAATATTCCTATATATACCACTGTCAGAATAGTATAACCCTATAAACCTTAGGTTAAGAATAAATATTCATTAAAATTAAAAAAAGTTTTACAGAAAGCCTCTTTTCAACCGACTTTTCCTTTTGTTCATCGTTTCTGAATAACAGCTTTCTCAAAATAAAAACATTACAAGATGCAGAAGAACACACACTGAACAATAAAATTACATCAAAACGGTAAAATATTTATTGAAATTACAATATAATATAACATGCATAATTCATTGAACCCGGCAAAAGCTCATGCACTTACCCAAAGTGATACAACAAAACTTAAAAAATTCGATAAATAAAACTTGAGATAGACAATCACTACATTGCTATGAGTTTGCGGTTTCATACAAAACCTTCCGTAGGCAATATATAATCTCAAAGTAGAAGACGCGAAATTGGCTATAATTTTTTGTAGAACCTATGTTAAAGCCAAACCTCAAAGCTGCATGTAGTTTCCACCTCCACATATAAGTTAGCGTATGAAGCAATATCTTCTATTAAAAGCTAACGGTGGCAGTGATTACTCATAAGCTAGCAAAATACTAAAACAAAAAGCAGAGAATGCAAATAGTATTGCCATATTTTTTACTCCACGCTCACGCCTTCTGTGTCGGCGAACATCAAGATGATTAATTGAATTCGCCGTCGGCAAGTGAGCACTTCGCTGCATTTTGATTTTGAACTTTCGAATGTGCGGTTTGCATATATTCAAAGTTTCTATCTGCCGCTTTTTTAAATTTTTATTTAGATGATTATCCCAAACAATCTTGCGAATTTGTTCATCTTTCAATGTGGCTTTATTTGGTTAAGTTCACTGATTGCTGTTGCTTTATAGCATTATTTTTGTTGTCGTTATTATTTTCGCAGATCATTCAATTCTTATATCTAATGTATTCGCTTTGAAATAATAACTCTGTATATTCTCAAGTTAACAGTTCAAGTGCTCCAACAATAAATTTTACAGACTATTCTTTAATAGTTCCTTTGAAGGTATGTAAATTCGCAGATATGCAAATATTTATTATGTATGCGAATTTTTTTTACCATTAACTGTCTGAGTTGGCGTTATTTGTTGGTTTAAGTAATCTAAAATCGCCGCCTTGTCAGCTAATGTCGGAAATTTGTGTGAAATTGTTTGAAGGCGGTCAGACAAAAGACTCAAGACACAAACCTGCCAATGCAAATATAATTTTTGCGGTTTTTGGCATAATTTGTTTCTTCGGCTGAGCTGAAATTAGCTTTGTTACTAGCAAAGAATTTTAATTGTTGTTGGTGTATAATTTTGGTAAGTAACAGGAAACATATATTTATTGGCATTAAGCATTAAAGAGGGTATTCCAAATATTATTTCAAAATTCATGTTTCCATCATTGCTTGTTCACTTAAAGGAAATATTTTTATGAGAATTGGTTTGCTTGGAAGGAAATGGACGTTTGTAAACTTTCCGATGGATACAGGTATCCCAAATAGTGTTGGATAGGTGGACAGAGAGACGAACATGGCTAAATCGACAAGCTGGTCATCCAATTTATTAGGGTCTCCGATGTTTTAATCAATGCGTTTAAAAGATCCAAACTTAATATACATTGTTCAGGGTATTATTAATAGATTTAGGAAAAGAAATTGTAAATTGGACCTATAAAATTCTTTTCTATCAATAAGTTCAAGAAGTATTATTGTTGTTGTATCGGCAAAAGATAAAAAATATTTCAAACATAATATTGAGAAATTATACCGAATTAAAATCCTTTTGGTAGTTATAAATCCGGGTTAATTTCTATTACGTCGACTCGAAAGAACTAACAATGACATTCAGAATAATACTTGGCAATAATAATACACATACATATATTCAAATATTTCCAAACAGCCTTTTTTTTCTCAACTCAAGCTTCACTGCTCTCCTCAATAGTAAACTACAATTTTTTTTTATAGATATATGTTGCAGATTATTCTTAATACATCACTCTACATTGTCTTAAGATCACTAGATCCATATTGCAGATTTTTGTACATTAGCATTTGCCATCCTTTCATAAAACGCCACGTGGTCTTTATGAATACACACACAAACAATGGCTAGCCCAGCAATTATAATGTGCTAGTAAAGCGTAGAATTTTAAGTTACCTTCGTCGCCGATAAACATCATAATCAGGAACGAAGATCCGCAAAACCGTAGTGAAGAAAAAAAAACATTAATGGCAGCAAAACAAAGGCGATAGTAATGAAAAGCAGCCTGAAAGTACACAAGCACACTTCAAGCAGCAATTGCGCAACCCAACAGAGGCAAAACTAAAACACTTCAACTACGAGTACACTATGCAAAGTAAACTTACATAGACTCAGTCGTAGACGCATGTACATAAGTACTTAGGCTGGTCCCGAAGGGCTGTGGTAGATCCGCAGCTATAATTTCACTACGCACTCAGTCGTTTGCAACAGGATATACTCATATACATAGGTGTACGGACTTCTGTCGAACTTCTCTCAAGCCGCAGAAGGCCACAAGCTGGCAGCCACAGTTCACGGCTTTGCACTGATCTTTGTTGGTTGCGCGGTGTTTCGGCCTGTTGATTTATGCCAGCCATACAGCATCACTGATTGATGCTTTGCTTGCGCCACCGCTGCAATCAGCAGCAGGCATATACTTTTTGTTCGCACTCGTTTTTGCTGTTGTTGTCTTTGTGGCTGTAGCTGCAACTGCCGTGCAATTTTCGCTTTCCGCTTCTTGCTTACCATATTATTACGAATGGCAGCCAGTCAGCCGTCGACAAGAGCCGTCGTCACCAGCGCACCGCACATAATAAATTTCCAAAATGAGCAAAGGCTAATCGCAGAATTATCTCAGCTGAGAGGCGCACAAAGTAAATTGCTCCGTCTGCGACGAAGTTTATACTGTTTATATAGTATATATAGGTGTTTGTAACTATAAGATGATGTATGTGTTTGTGTTGCGAATAAGAGAATACAAGTGGATTCTTGAGTATTTTTAATCAAAAAATTATTTAAGCAAATGCTAATTCATATTCTAAAGGATTTTGGCTCTTACTTATCTTCTTCGTAAACTTTGCATTATGAAGCGATCATGCAACGTGGTAAAATTTTTTCTGCAAATGAAAGGTAATTTTCTAACCTCCAAGGTTTTAATTCTTAAGCCTTTTTTTGTACAAGAGTTACCTTAGTAAGATAGTTTAAATATCGGATTAGTTTGCATTTCTATCAGTAGTTCTTAATAAAAGTTGAACACTAAGGAGAGTTATCAATTCTAAGAGATATAGAGGTTTTATTTAAAACTTAGTAATTATAAATATTCTGCAAAGAATTGGTATCGAAGATGAGATGGATAAAAACATATGAAAAATATTTCAGCTACTTTACAATTAGGTTTTCTTGAAATATTTCTAATACCATGCAATATATTAAACAATAGTTGCAAAAATTTTAAAACAGTTACGTTTTATAAAAATTGATCTTAATTGCAGACCGGCATATTCAAGCATATATACAAATTATATATATCGGTGTCAAGTCATTGATTTGACTTCATTTTCCCATGAATGCGAACGCGAAGCTTCACAAGTGCAGGCAGCCGGCAACCAGACAGTCTGCGTCCATTCTTGATTCAAGTGCAAAGCTCTCAACTGGCGAAGAGTCATTGACAATTGAGCAATTGATCATTTACCGATCGAATAATCAATCTCACAATTTTATGGCTTCGCTTCCGTTGCAGTGATATTAAATTTCAATGTTACACCGAATGAACTACTCATATACATATATAAGTATATTCCACATATAAACATACATGCACACATGAAGAAATGGAGTGTTCTTCAGTTAACAGTACTTGGCGCAAACATTTGATTGATATTGTGGAAATAACTGTGTTCAATGAGACAAATGAATAATTTCGTATTCAGAGCATGAAAATAACATGTTAATATATTCTATAACCGGTTAATGAACACAGTTATTCATAGACAACATTGAATAAACGCTAAAGTTCTAATTTATAATAAATATTTTTAAAAATATTCGCGTTAGTAGTGGACTACTTCACCGTTATTATTTATCCAGTGTGATTCAATTAGTATATAAGTGTACACATTTGTAAAGACATTTTTTATTACACCTTTCTGCATAATAAGACAGGCGAAGTAGTAAGTACATTCTATGCTACTTAACCTTCTGGCTTGTGAGTCATGTAATTGCCAGTATGCCAGCCAAACCTTCCATTACAAATGTATCGGTTGGAAACGAGTTTGGTGTTTGCAAAGAGAAAAAGTTATGTAAACTTTATCGACGAAATACTTTCTAATACAGGTTGATATATTTAGAATAAGCGGAGTGAGTTCTAAGCCAAAAAGTATTAAAAAAAATTGTGATGCTAACAAAGCTTGGAAATAGTTAAGAATGTATGTAGAAGGCTCCTGTTCCTAAGACTCAATTCAATGTTTTACCCACCTGCTAAAATACTAAAGATATCACTTACCTTGCTGCAGATGTCAGACACTTCCTTATTGGAAACGAGCAAATCGTTTTCATTTTCGAAAAAAATAATTTTTCTTTTCAAGCTCTGATTAAAATAGTATTTTATTGTAAGCACCAGTTTGGTTGCTAAAATCATCTCACTGGAACGTCAAGTTATTATTATTTTAGTATTATCACAAAGAAATTCTGTAAACGACTTCTTACGCGTAGAAATTGATGCCGCATTGTTATGAAAGTCCAAAATATTCTCGAGTATGTACATATGTTTAAATACTCTCACCTTTAGTTTACCTTAAATATCTGCTCAACGTAAAACGCCGCTTTAATCATAATAATAAAATGCCAATAAATGCCCCATAAAATGCATTTAACTACCAGATTTACAACCCGCCACCGCTAATTCACTAAATTTTAATCCTGCGTATCTAAGTGAAGCAAATAAATCCACGTGGATTACATACGAACATATATCTTGCAAGCAGGAAAAAGGAAATAGGATTTATTATAACGCCTAATTGCTGCCACAGCTTAACAAAAGAAGCAGCAGAACGCAAAAAATAAAGAAAAGCGTGAAAGAAATAAGCTATAAAAATGTGAAGCATTGCAGGCACCAAGCGGAACTAATTCGGCACATGCCGCACTACGAAAAGCACACTTGAATTGAAGGTGCTTTCGGTGATACATATAGCACGCTGTTTTTATTGTTCTCCAGCGGCGGCTGTTCAGATTTTGCTACATGATTATAAACAGTACCAGGCGGCTGTGTGTATGTATAAAACATACTTATATGCAAGGCTAAATTAACGATACCTGCTTTGCATGCATGTTTTATGGCTGTTGTTATTCTTATTGTGTTTTTTGTAATGCAAATCATAAAGATCACAGAAGCCACGAAATTTTTGCAACTCCGGTTTTTTGTACTGTAAAATAAACAGCTGGTGAGCTACAAGAATTTTTAACTTCTTGACTTGACGCGCCCTTTTCATAAACCTGTGTCTGAATGTTTCTCTTTCTGAAACGCTTCACCTGAACCCGCACCCATGTCAACGCCGCTGATAAGATCGAAGTTATCCGCATCTTGTTGTTTTTCGATTTTATTTTTTAAGCTCACTTGTGGTTACTTGTTTTTGTATTTAACGGTGGCTTTTGGTTATTCAAATTCTCTCACTCCCACAAATCACGAAATGCGCCTGAAGTTGCGGTATCGTGCACTTTTTATTGCTTCTTCAATTTTTTTCGTTGCTCTTCAAATGTCACTTCGGTGTCGTGTTGCCGTGATACTTATCGCAATGGCAATGTTACGTGTATTTTTTGTGTTGTTGCTACCGCCATTGGTGGTATGTTCTTTTACTACAGGAGTGTAATGTTTTGCTCACGAAAAATTAACTGACGATGAATTCGATATGCTTATGTATGTGTTTGCTAACTGCATTGAGTTGTTGAGGGTCTAACAGTCGAAAACTATAAGGCTCATGTACTATGCATCGTAAAAAAGTTGTCACAGTTTTCAAAGTCAAGATCGGCAGTCACTCTAAAAATACTGCTTTCTAATATATCTTCCTACTTAAAACTGAATTTAGTAGCCTCCTTTATAACCAATATTATTCATTAAGCTGTCTACGGTTGATAAATTAATTTCATATTGAGAATTAAAAAGAGAAATCATTAGAACCGTTTAGCTTCTACCTTCTATGTTAAAAGTGAATTCGCCATTGTATATGTGCAGTCAACGTTATTTTTTCCAAGCCTTGATTAGAGTCATCTTTAATACTATATTATGATATTGAACTTTTACCAAAGTCCAAATCCATATAGTAAGGTCGTAAACCAACGAATTCACTCAGAAGAATATATCATACATACATACATATGTATATGTAGGTCAGTAACCGTTCTTCAACTACATTTTGCAAAAGCATTTAATACTAATTTAATACAACTAATACAAAAAAGTAACAGCAAAGGTTTGCTTATCATGGTCTTCGCTTAAATCCTTCTATTTCAAACAATTTTAGTAAAATAATAAAATGACCCTTTTGTTTAGCCAATGTCAAAAACGTTTTTTTACACGGTCACGGATGTTTTGCTTACATTTTATGTAGTCAATGAATTTTATTTACGTTTAGCCAAGTACAAACCCTTTATTTACATTTACGGTTACTGTCATTTTGTTTACACTTTATGAGGTCAGGGACCTTTTTGTTTACGTTCTGTCGAGGACAATGGCCTCATTGCTTACATTTGGGGTCAACTGAACCTCTCTTACGTTTATCCAAGTCCACAACCTTTTTTCACTTAGCCAAGTCAACAACCTTTATACGACCACTAATCCTTTTGCTTACATTTTGCTGAGGTTTCTTTGTTTCTTAGTTATCGTGAGTTTCTTCTCTAATTCTTATAAAGGGTGATTTTTTAAGAGCTTGATAACTTTTTTTTAAAAAAAAACGCATAAAATTTGCAAAATCTCATCGGTTCTTTATTTGAAACGTTAGATTGGTTCATGACATTTACTTTTTGAAGATAATTTCATTTAAATGTTGACCGCGGCTGCGTCTTAGGTGGTCCATTCGGAAAGTCCAATTTTGGGCAACTTTTTCGAGCATTTCGGCCGGAATAGCCCGAATTTTCTTCGGAAATGTTGTCTTCCAAAGCTGGAATAGTTGCTGGCTTATTTCTGTAGACTTTAGACTTGACGTAGCCCACAAAAAATAGTCTAAAGGCGTTAAATCGCATGATCTTGGTGGCCAACTTACGGGTCCATTTCTTGAGATGAATTGTTGTCCGAAGTTTTCCCTCAAAATGGCCATAGAATCGCGAGCTGTGTGGCATGTAGCGCCATCTTGTTGAAACCACATGTCAACCAAGTTCAGTTCTTCCATTTTTGGCAACAAAAAGTTTGTTAGCATCGAACGATAGCGATCGCCATTCACCGTAACGTTGCGTCCAACAGCATCTTTGAAAAAATACGGTCCAATGATTCCACCAGCGTACAAACCACACCAAACAGTGCATTTTTCGGGATGCATGGGCAGTTCTTGAACGGCTTCTGGTTGCTCTTCACCCCAAATGCGGCAATTTTGCTTATTTACGTAGCCATTCAACCAGAAATGAGCCTCATCGCTGAACAAAATTTGTCCGAAAAAAAAAAAAAAACCGAACACCGATTTTGGTAATAAAATTCAATGATTTGCAAGCGTTGCTCGTTAGTAAGTCTATTCATGATGAAATGTCAAAGCATACTGAGCATCTTTCTCTTTGACACCATGTCTGAAATCCCACGTGATCTGTCAAATACTAATGCATGAAAATCCTAACCTCAAAAAAATCACCCGTTATTTGTGGATATTTTTTCTTAAACTGAAGAAAAACGAAGGTTATATGCATGCAAAACAAGTTTAGGGCTGCAAAAAAGGTCCTATAAATATTAAGAAATTGCAAGTTATAATAAATGAATTAGACTAAATAAATATCACACTGAGATTTCAAACATTTTCTTTTATATTCTAAACATCATTAAAAACCGCCAGAATTACAAAACTGTCTCAGTTTACGCAATAACTGATTAAAAGTGCATTCGCTAACAACATTATTTATCTTATTGCTCATTTTACATGCATTCTTTGATTACTTTACGCAACTCGTCTAATTTCCGCTGTCGATTGTAATTAAATCAATATAAATTCAATTACAGAAATGGGGCAGTGACTCGTTGCAACACGCAGTGTGGCCAGTGGAGCACCGCCCGTCGTGTGTGACACGAGCGTCGCGATGTTGATTTGTGCGTTTACACAACGCAATGCGAGTTTTACGACACGCGGCCAGTCAGGCAGCCAACAAGCCAACGCGTAACAAGTGCGTCCAGCACACAAATCCTAGCAAATATTTACACATTAAACGCCGTGGCAGTGGATGGATTTCAACAGGTTGTCGTGCGCTGGATTTTCACTTTCATCTTTAACTGATTGGATGTTATGAGGAGTGTTTATTCTCCGCTTGTTTTCGTTGCCCCCGCTCGTTATCTGACTGCCGGCGCTAGGCTTTTCGCTGGCTCATGTGGAAAAGCATTGCTGCAAATGAAGTCGTCAACCGGCTAACGGCTTTTGGCTTAATGAATTTAATTTCGCTTTTTGTTGCATTTTCAGCAGTTGTCAACTGGCTGTTGTTGCTTGACGTAAGAGTCTTAACTTTAAACAATAAGTAGAATGTAAAGCGTTCAAATGCTTTGGAGTGAATAAGATGGCATGATAAATGGATTTGTGTGTGAATACATACATACATATATATGTTATGTGTGTCGAATGAGGTTTAACATTTAAGCTTGAATCCATATGTTTGTAATATGTTAATATTTTGCAATATATGCACATATGTAAGTTTAGAATCGAGACATAAATTTGAAATGGTTAGCATCATTGAGACAGGTCATTTAATCATAATCAAAACTTAGAATGCATTTTTATACATTAATATGACGCGGTTTCCTCCCCCTCCTTCAAAAAAGGAAATAACTGCCTCAGAGCAGTAAGCGAAAATTTATAATTTTAATATTAAGTGTGCGTTAAATAATAAGTAATTTTATTTAATATCAAATACGCATAACTCTATATGTGTAAACATGAGAGAATATTAATATTAACCAACTACACTTAACTAAACATGAAAGCTGATAGTTTACTTTGCAAATGAACATACTCGTAACGTGCAGCTTCGGCAACAGTTGTTAGTGCATCGCAGCCGACTGAGAAACAAAAGTATATATTAGTATATTATATTTGGAAAAATAAAGTTGCATATGCATATGCTATTTGGTAGGGGTGGTAAATATTTTTTCCAATTTTACTCAAATTTCTAATATTGTATCATAAATAGTTTGTTGTTTCTAATGCAGAAATGAATATTTCTAGTAAACTCATTGGTTACTGCATGTTCCCAAGAAAATTAGAAAATACTCACGATTTATGCATCAGAAGTCTTCGTTAATTCAACCTTTCACTTTAATAAAGTTTAGTGTGTTCATTCATGAACATCTACATAAGTTATTTGCGCATTGATAAGTAGGCTTCAGAAAATTTTTTGAATTTTTTAGCTCATTAAAAATTCATTTAAAATTTTATTAAGCTTAAATGCAATCAAACTACCAAAATGAGGATTTTACGCAAATTTCTTGAAAAATAAATTCACAAAGCTGGCAAACGTAGCAGAAAAGTGCGTTAAAGAGCCATAAATATAAACGGTTATATCAAAGCATTTGTGTGTAAATGGGAATAATAGTGCGCCAAAGAAGTGAATGTATGATTGTGCATCTTTTGGCAGCGGGTTTTTCAATTTTTACCTAACGCCTAGTGAGAGTTGCTGAAAATTGCAAAATTAATTACTGTTGAAATAAAAATTTAAGCAAAGTTTTTTCTACTATTTGCAATGTAACTAAGCATAATGAAAAAGAAAGCTGTTGCCAACTAAAATGTTTAAGCAATTTAGTATTACCTATTTTTTAACTGTTTATAAAATTGTACCTAAAACATTAAAAAAATTAAACATTTTGGTTACAGATTTTTTACAACTAAAAGGCTAGCCGGTCAACTGTGAAATACATTTCCTCATAAAGGGTGATTTTTTAAGAGCTTGATAACTTTTTTTTAAAAAAAAAACGCATAAAATTTGCAAAATCTCATCGGTTCTTTATTTGAAACGTTAGATTGGTTCATGACATTTACTTTTTGAAGATAATTTCATTTAAATGTTGACCGCGGCTGCGTCTTAGGTGGTCCATTCGGAAAGTCCAATTTTGGGCAACTTTTTCGAGCATTTCGGCCGGAATAGCCCGAATTTCTTCGGAAATGTTGTCTTCCAAAGCTGGAATAGTTGCTGGCTTATTTCTGTAGACTTTAGACTTGACGTAGCCCCACAAAAAATAGTCTAAAGGCGTTAAATCGCATGATCTTGGTAGCCAACTTACGGGTCCATTTCTTGAGATGAATTGTTGTCCGAAGTTTTCCCTCAAAATGGCCATAGAATCGCGAGCTGTGTGGCATGTAGCGCCATCTTGTTGAAACCACATGTCAACCAAGTTCAGTTCTTCCATTTTTGGCAACAAAAAGTTTGTTAGCATCGAACGATAGCGATCGCCATTCACCGTAACGTTGCGTCCAACAGCATCTTTGAAAAAATACGGTCCAATGATTCCACCAGCGTACAAACCACACCAAACAGTGCATTTTTCGGGATGCATGGGCAGTTCTTGAACGGCTTCTGGTTGCTCTTCACCCCAAATGCGGCAATTTTGCTTATTTACGTAGCCATTCAACCAGAAATGAGCCTCATCGCTGAACAAAATTTGTCGCGAAACACATTTCGAACCGAACACTGATTTTGGTAATAAAATTCAATGATTTGCAAGCGTTGCTCGTTAGTAAGTCTATTCATGATGAAATGTCAAAGCATACTGAGCATCTTTCTCTTTGACACCATGTCTGAAATCCCACGTGATCTGTCAAATACTAATGCATGAAAATCCTAACCTCAAAAAAATCACCCGTTACTTCTTTAAAAAAATCACAAATTTAGTACTAAAAATGTTTAACATAGTAAACACGCGATTTTTTGAGTATATATACATACATACATATAAATATGTATATTAATTTTTGTGCGTGTAATCGCATCGCCGTTGCAATTTTCCATTTTTGGCTGTCATAACTCGCAATGATTTACGTTCGTGCTATCGCACTTTGCCGCAACGCCGCATAGAACCGAGTGCGCCGAACCGCGCAACCACAACAGCAGCTACGTTTTTGTGGCTTTATTATTTAATATTTTCGCATTTGTTCTCACACACAGCGGGAAAAGGCCGCAAGTTTTTTTCGCTTTATGACGCATACATTGAATTATTTCGTGCATTCGCTAGCCAGCTGCGGTGTGTCTAAAGTGAAACATGTCACAACTGCCACTTCTGTTGCATGACACTATTGCCGAGTCGTTTGATAGGTCGCCAACAGGTTGCAGAGTCGCTAAATTTCTTAGAAGTAGGAGAACACTCCACAAATTTGAAAAAAATTTTATTAAACTTTGACCTATAATTTCCTCAAAGCAGTTACTGTAATGTGACTATAAAAATCTTCAACGACGCACAAGTCATTTCCTTAAGCTGAAGTTGTTTAAATATTGTCGTAATTCCATTACAACTAAATTTGTTGTTTTTTCTCTCGAAATCACGTTCACCAAATAAATATGTAATTGTTCTGCCAAGTAAAGGATGAATGAAGAAAAACTCAAGCTCATGTCAATGCTACCGACACAGACATGTCAATATGTATTTGTCAGCGCTCGCGTTTCGTTTCTGTAAGCTGTCTGTGGCGGCGCAAAGACCGAATAAGGTCGTTATGCGGGCGTTTGTGAATAACCAACAACTCGCTTAAGCGAATGTGAGTATGTATGCGTGCAGTGCAATTTATTCAAGTGCATTTGTGAGCAAGAGGGAGTGATCGATGCACATTTGTACAAATTTGGCCATGTAAGTAATTGTTTTTTAATGCAACTGACGTCGCCTTTGGTACGCTGATTTTAATTTGACACGAGTTTAATTTAGTTTTTTTTACTCATGTGTCTAAATGCGTACAAGTTGTTGAAATTATTTGTCATTAAATGGCGAGACTAATTGTTCGCTGAAAGCGGAATTTGTCATCACAAGTCGAACGCTGAAGTACTTTCAATTTTCTCATACGATATTTTATTTTTGTTGTACATTGCACCGCATTTGCTGTGTGAGAAGTTTTGAAAATAGCTATTGATTGATAAAAGGAAATTAAGGTTGAATTATTGCTAAGAAATAGCTTAGAAATATATTTATCTGGATTGAGCTACTCAGTTGAATATAAGTTATTATATTATTATAAAAGAAGTGATGGATTGAACAAGTTTAGGTCTGGAAAATACATGTTATATAGAGCTGGTACCATTCTTCAACAGAAACGTGTTGAGCATAATGTAATTTTTCCACTTTATCGTTGTTTATCCCAATTAAATTATCAGTTGGAGTCGAAATAGTCTGAATGAGAAAAATAATGGACTTACGAATATTAATTCGTCCGTCCATCTGTTCATACAAATGATGGAATAAATTGTGAAAATTTATTTAAAATAAGGTAAATAAAAATGTATATCTTTCTGTGTTCCTTCGAATCCTGATGAGGCAAAACTCGGAAAGTCAAAAGACAAAGCTCGAAGAGTCCCATGGAATATTTAATATAAGAGTATATATCTTGTAAACTACTAAAACTGAATTGAATCAACTAAGCAAAGAAAAAGTTTACTTTTTGGTTGGATTTCATACCCTAGCAACTACTGGACAGGTTTCAAACAAATTTTATTTAACTTCATTTTCTATGTATCTCTATCATTACATAGGTATCTGACATTAATTTGACCAAGAAGAATTGTCTGATAATAATGTTCCGATTTAAAGAATTTGTTCGAGGACAGTACCTTTGTCTTACACAACAGCCGAATTGCGTGAATATATATGTACAAGAACCTTGCCGACCATACATAACTGTAATTATGAGCCTAGAAATCTATCGATCTTGCCATGGGTCGTCAGCAACAATCGTAATGACTGCACAACAATAGCAAAACTGAAGGCAATATCAAAGAATTACAATGACGATAAATTGCAATCGAAATTTCCAACGATTTTTATGGCAACAATCCATTTACATGCAATTTACACGCACGAAGGATGAACAAGAATGAGCTGCTAGGCTAATAAAGGTGCGCCCTCAAATGTGGATTTATTTATCTGAATATAACGTAGGCTATGATAGTATATATAGATCGTTGATGTGCTTGTATGTAATTTGAAACTAGTTGCCTTATAGCTGCCGAGTCACCGACGCCATTGTGGCAGTAGGCGATTTCAATGGGAAGCGCAACATTGCGATATCAAAAGTCGACATCGACGAATCACAAAAAAGCTTTTGCATGCCAACTCTTTTGTTTAAGGTTTGTGGCCAGGCGTATTTCTAAACATGATTTTTAATGTAGTTGGCACTTCTTTTTAGTGCCTCGATTAGCAATAAGTGCGAATTATCATAAAAATAAAAATGTCAATAATTTGTAGTTTTCTGACTAAGGTTTGTGGACGCATCTAAAATCATGTTGGCACCTATTTATAGCATACTTAAATGTAAACTTGTGTCCCTTTTGTGGTCAACTGATTTCAGTTACGTTTATTTGTAGGCAATAACGGTTACTGTTATTATTTGTGTTGATATGTTTATGGCTTTTAGTGGTTCTTTGATTACATTGTTGAATTATTGGAATGAGGACCTGTTAAGATATCATAGGTCAGTTTTTTATTTTTATGTTTCATAGTTAAGTTTCTTTTCATTGCACTCTTGCGCTAACCACTTACAATGTTCGCATGCTTGTGGACATAAATTTCACGCCTTTGCATATCTATTGCCTTCTTGCAATTCGTGAGCCAGCTTTAACATGCGACAAGTGTTCTCTACAGGTCTATACACCTTAAATGTATATATAATTCTGTAAATATTTAAATAAAAAAAATTACATATATATTTGCACATATAAATATCTAGTTGCTTATATAGATACCTTTTAACATATACATATGTAGACAACTGTTTGTGGCGCGTTGACAATTTCCAATGATTCAACACGCGAATTGCAAATAAAATTTACATATCGCGTGTCTAGACGCCATACTCCCAAGTACCATTATTACCACTTTTTCAAACGTTTATCATTTTACGGCAATCGCTGCACACATACATACACATACCTGTGTAAAGAGCCTGTCTGCTTGGAGTTGCAGCGCTATGAAATAAACTTTGCTTCTGGTGACGTTGGTTAATTCATTGCCTCGATTAAATATTTTGATAATTTTATATGCAAATCAAATCAGTTACTAAAAGTGTAAACTCACATATCGGCGTTTGTCAAGGTGGTGAAATGGCTGTTTGAAATAGACTTAGAGATCAAGCTAAAAGCTGTTTGAGTTTTATGGTTTTGTGCTAAAGCTTCTTGTCTGACAGTTTTGGTTTCTATTAGGAAGTAAAATATTAAAATATTTTTTTTATAACCTATTGAGCTATCACATTAAAAGACTTAAGCAACGAACTTAAATTTAGGGCAGAGCGGCATATTTGGAGTATCATTCTACGCTATTTATTAGTTTCTAATCTACAAGTCCCAAAGGTTTCAAATTGCTTTTTATTTAAGAAAAATTAACGGTAATAGGTCATAGGAAGTACGCTGAAGAAATAAACTTTTTTTATCAATAAATGAATTTTGTGTAAGTATTGATGAGTGAAAAATTTTCGTTTTATTTATAAATTCCCGATACTTTCTTAACACAATGTATTGAGAAGTCAATTACTGTAAAATATGTCTTCGAACATTCATATAATTTTATTTATATATATACATACAAATATGTGAATATATATTTTGTGTGTAACCAGCAAAATTGTTTACGTATCTCTTTGTAGCAAGGTATTTGGGTCAAACGTGTCATGATTTTATTTACATCTTTTTTTGGGTAACAACAATGCAAAAATACCTGTTTCTGCTAACAACAATCAAGATTGGTACGTAAAGTATCCAGCAGTTGAATTGTTAGACGCTCAGTCTCCTGCGAAATGTTTCATAGCCCAGTAGTGGGGACCATGTTTGAAAAACTTCACACAAGTTTTGTTTAAAGAACATTGCATACTGTTTGCTTTTAAAGCAATTCTACTTTAATATAACTTAGGAAGCGCTAGATATATGATGTAAAATAAATCATTTAATATATAATGCCCATGTGTAATCATACATTTTGTACTAAAGAAATTCTACAAATAAATTTACCTTAATGGCTTTACTACCAATTAAGCGCATTTAATTGTCTCAGTTTTTGAGCTCCAGAAAATCACTTATGCTTTGATCTGCTATGCCAGCTGAGTTAAATGCAATTATGCAAATCTATTACTGCCTAATTTGCATATTTTGAATATACACATGTATAAATATGTACCTATCACATGTGATTTTGCGTCTGTTTGCAAACGAAGCTCGTTAAATTAAATTTTTTGTATTGCAAAGATCATAATTTTCCAGTCAGATTGCTTAGTTTGTGGCTGACTGTATTGGTTCGGAAATATAGAAATATTCTACCAACATAATAAAATTCCATAACAAACTGCTCACTATGGTGTGAAAAATTATTTCAAACATTTCTGTACAACAACAACTATGTGAACACTCAATTTTTCCTAGTACGGAACAAACGGTCAGTTGCGGCAAGTGGCAGCAGCGTACTGTCAACTCAAGTGGGTACACTTAAAAACTAATTTTCTAATGCCTGACATACTGGCGTTGCATGTGCTCACTTACAAAGCTATTAATATATAAATATAAAATTCACATACTGAACCATTTCATGTCCGCTGCCACCAAAACATGTTTGTTGTAAATTTTATTTTTGCAAAATTTATTGGCATGAATTTATAACAAATTTGGTGGCAGTATTGCAAGTTATATGCCACAAATTGTGACAGCCTACAAAAAACTACATTAAAGCTTTATGTGTGTATGTGCTACATGCATTTGTTCAGCCATATCGGGCAGCCGTCGGCTTTTCGTGGGAGTTTTGCGTTGATATCTCGTATCTTAGTAGAGTGCTCGGCTTGTTGAAGGCGTTGAAAATAGGGTGGTCGTAGCCATAACAGGCGCTATGCTGGTAGGCCCGGTGACAGAAAAGCGATGTAAAAATATCCTACAATTTGCTACACATTTAATATGGATAAATATTTTGTTCTATTTTTTTTTAAACAACTACAATTTTAACCATTTTCCATTTGGCAATAAATCCTTAATTTAATATTAGAATTAATTTCTACAACAAGTAACTGAATGCCTAATCACTATCACACCAGCCACAAAATCAAACAAACAAGCACTTTAGAATTGTAAATATCACCTTTTAGTGTTTTTGTACATGTAGCTATATTCACTGGTCCGCTTGTTGTTGGTTAAGTGGCTGCAAATGAATAGCTACTACAGTGGCACTCAATTAAAAGCATAAAAATTAATAAGCAAATTTGTCTTCAAGAAAATTGAGCGGCAACAACCATAAAAATACCAACATAATTGAGCAGCAACTAAATGACGAACTGATGGACAGCGTTTAATTATGCATTTACATACAGACGAACATGCAACCGAACGGATCCACTGACTATACAACAGACTGGTTTTCGTGTCGTTAGCCGAAAAAAGAGGCAATCGAACTTTGAATTATTTGGCTTGTGTAAGGTGTTTATTAGTGTTCAGTTGCTTACAATGTTGCAAAAATTATCATTTTGATGTTTCCATATCAATATTATTCCCAAAATTTCGAATCAAGCTTTAAAATATATTATTTTTATGAAATTGAATATATGTACATTGAATAATTTTCAGTACCCCACCAAATATACTTATATAGTTTTGAAAATACGTAAGAATATACGTAGACGAGTAAATATTTTTGATTATAAGCTTTTTATTCGATAGCTTACAGAAAAGAATCTCAAGGTTAAGCTCATTTAACAAATTTCACAGCTGGCTTCTCGCCCATCGATCAAACTCTTTTGATCTTTAAATTTATGCATTTTTTAAATTCCTCGAAAAGTTCACAATATTTGTATTCATTAATTTTTGTAATATGTAGAAAAAAACGTTCACTTATTTTTCTTTTAATATTTACCGCTGCATAGTGAACGGACTTAGCAGAAAAGTAGCAATAAATATCTACAAAAAATTACAAACTTTTAACTTCAGTTTCTGAGGTAGACTTCATATAGTGTTACTAAGTCAGAAAACGTAACCGGCAAACGGAACGCATCTACATAACGAAAAATAATTTTTTAGTTCTTTCCAGACACGTTACACGACCTCTAATTAAAATTTGGATTAAGTAATGTTATACCAGTTGGCTGCCATACCATACATAGACCCTCTGGTCCTTTTAGCCACTTGATGCACCTCTCCAGCTAAATGTTTTCAATAATCTTTTAAACATTAGGAATGAATGTTTTTATTTTCGTTTTTTTTAACATTTTATACCAGAAAACTAAACTGATAGAACTTTTCAGTACAAATTTAGATGCTTTGTATTCGTTGTAAATAGTTTCTGATAGTCTAACCCCTTTTAAAAAGTAATCAAACTAGAGCACGTAAAATTGACATTAATTGAATTTTAGTATAGATTCCGAAAATACTTCTGCAACGAAATATTGATCTCCGGAAGCTTGTTTAATTCTTTGTTTAATTTTCGCAAATCTCAGCTTTTTTGCAGCATTTTTTTCACTATCGTCTGAAACACCGATGAAAACATGTATTGGGGTTTCTTAATCGTTGAACACCGGAAGACTTATACTTCTCTGGCAAAATTTTTATAACATTTAGACACGGTTCGTCGCAACAGCCGAATATATGAAGCTCGATACGTTATTCTGGTAAGCCACTAGGCATAAAAACGCACACAGTATTTCATTGAGTCCAGCAACCAGTCACCGAACACTACTCGTACCTTCCAGTGCCATTCCGAATGTCTCTAATGCTATTAGCTATCTGCATATGTACACAAGGCATACCGCAACTGTATTTGACGCTTCCGCAATGTCCATTTTTTGGGACGGTATTTCACGCAACAAGCCCAAAGGCTTTCAGCGCTGAGCTTCCACTCCGCGCCGACAAGAATGCGTGCATATTGGAGCCAAATGTGCATTGCCGGTGGTGCGAAGGCGCTTGGGTATGTTGTGTTTGTTCTACTTCGCCCGACAGCAACCAGCTTAAGAATCAAATGTAGCCAAGCATTTATATTATCAGTGGCCTGTGCAGCTGCTTGGTGACTACAGTATGCGCAAGTGTGTGTGCACATGCGTATAACCTTTATAATTTCATGTGCAACGCTTTTGCTTTTTAGCCTTCCATATGCACGGTCGCCTAACCGTCTAATCCACTCGAATTTATTGGCGCGCCGCATTACTGACAACGTCAAGGTGCACAAGGATTTATTATACAGATCTAAGTTTATTAGCGTTTGCTGTGAGTCGACGCACGTGGCCGTGTGTGCATCACACATGTTCAAGCACAGTTATAATTCTGCACATTTTTACTGGTTTATTAGGAATATACTTATACATATATATAAGTAATATGCGTATGTCTTCAACATTCAACATAACATTACCCCTAAAAAAGCTTCTCACTTTTCTCACCTCGTCTAACAAGCGGCAAGCCCAAAGGGTTGTAAATTAAAGAGATGATACCGCGCTGATTTGCACAAAATCACAATAAAAGTAACCTAAGTCAGTTCACAGCGGATGCATGAATAGCAAAAGTTGTTCATACACATCAGGATATAACGTAGTGACGCTTGTGGCAGATTGCGTGCTCTGATATACCAACGAGCAATTGGCCCTTGCGTACGTGCTGGTGCAGTTTTTGACTTTGCAGACAATTGTAATTGCATTATGAGACTAAAAATAGTTCAAAAGAAAAAGCAATCCGTTGACTCGTCACATCTCACACGTCCTCAACTAGCTTATGAAACAAACTGAGTGATTATTATTCCGCTGAGTTTTAGTTATTTTCAGTCCATCTGAAGACGTTACCCTTTACCACTTACTTCTATACTCTCAGTTTGCCGCGTGTTCAGAACCTCTTTCTAAATTATGACTTAATTAAATTGATATAATTTACTTAGACCTCTCAATTGGACAAGCAAATTGTCGCTGTAACAGCGCCCATGCGCCTGTATATTGGTGAATATATGGGTTGAGTTGCATACTATAGAGCTGCATGTGGTATGTATGTCTGAATGCATTGGTAGAAAATTGATCTAGCCATGACATGTCTTCGCCTTCTTTGGTCGCGGCGGAAAGTGCTAATTTCAGTTATGGTCATTTGGCTTGAGCTCTACCAGCTTTTTATGGTACTAAAGCGAGTTGTTTGCTGATTGGCAGTGCTGAAGAAGTTCTTCAAATTTTGAAATTTTAACAATTTCACGTGAATGAGCTGAAAAATTGGCATCGCACCATTTTCGGTTTCTTCAGGTGTTGCTTAGGGAATTATTTTTGTTTTTACATACACTCAGATTCATACAAAGTTTCTTTCTCTGTGGCAAAAATTACAGCCCTGCAATTAATGTATGCCAATTTAGGTAATATGATTGTTGTTTATTGTTGTTTTCGATTGGTTGTAACGCATTAAATAAATTAATTAGCGGAAAGCAATGGCAATGTAATAAATAATATTAATAATTCTATTTTATGGCTGTAGCTGTATTGCTATTTCGGCGTTTTTATTGGTTTTTTGTTGCACTCAAAAAACAATCAAATCAATTTTCGTTAAAAAAAAACTTTCAAGTTCCAAGTTCGTTTGGAACATATTAACATACACCTCTTTCAAGATACAACTACATGAACTCACCCTTTGCTGTCATATATCCTAGGAAGTAAAAACTACTTAACTTATTATTCTTAGTTATATTAAAAGATGTATGACAAGTTATATTGTTAGTTGTAAGCAACTCTGAAGAAATTTATCGTCTGGCGATGTCTTACGTAGGTTTCAATTAATGCCTTCATATAGAAGTATAAACACTTATCTATTCTTATACTCGCACAAATATTGAAAATAGAAATCGTCACCGTAAATGAACAAAGACTAATCAACACAGTAAAAACATAGCTTAAAAAAATCAAAGAAAAAAATTTCCATTTAACAGCAAAAAACTTAGCTGATTCTTACGAAACACCTATTACATAAACGAGTAATTCTTTTAGCAGTGAAGTGCCGCCTAATGCTTCCGCATTGTCTGCGATGCAGCATTACCACATTCAACTTCCACTCTTTCAGCACTACAATTGGCAAACCGCCACAATAGCTTTTACAACCGCGCTGGTGGCACGAGAAATTTCACTTAATCAAGCGTGTGAAAAGCAATTCTTCGCGAATTCTATTGTCCATAACTTTAGCTGCGGTTGCTTCTTTTATATTGCTGCTGCTAATGCTGATTGCACAGTTGTTGTCGTGGTTATTGTTTTGTAAGCGTTTTTATTGACACACGCATGCGGCTTAAAGGCATTAAAGTGAGATGGTGTGCGTGTTTGTGCGTGCATTGGTAGGCGATGGATGACTTTGTGCTTTAGGCGGTCTTTCATATAAATTTGCATCGAATTGCCCTCATAAAAAAGCTGTAAAAATTCCTGCACACTCACGAAGACACTTCTTTGTTTATTTTGGTATTTAATTGAAATTTTTAGCTCAATCATGGCTAATTTGCTTTGAGATTCTCAAAGGAGAAATTAATTAATTACTTAAGCTGAATTTTTGTTTTCAAAATTATTTAAGAAGTTCTTATAAAATCGAACCGTTTTTAAGCCAAAAGAAAGACTCTTTAAGTGCAATAGTTAGTACACGTAGTATAGGAGAATCAAATGAAGATAACTTTGATATCTGACCCTGTTCACACAGATGATCATATTTCCATAAAAAATTAATGTTCGGTTAAGAAATCATTATTGGTTTTACTTTTTTTATTCGCTCGAATGTTGAAGCTTAAAGAAACCAGTAATTGAGTAATAGATTACAAAATTAAAATTATAATGGAATGAAGATCTAAAGAAAAGTCTAAAGAAACTTTGTTAAGTTCTTGGACATGGAAGGTCATATTGTTGAACAACTCGCTCAAAGTTTACTAGATTTCTTGAGCGAGAGTCGTATTAATATCAAGGATTGCCGTGGGCAAAGCTATTATAATGCCAGCAACATGAGTGGGAAGTACTTTGGCTTACAAGCCCGAATTAAGAAATGAAATAAGTATGCAGAATACATTCCCTGTCTTGCACATGCATTAAATTTGGTTGCTAAGTGCGCTACAGACTGCTGTACAGAAGCATTGCTTTTCTTCGATTTCATTAAAAACCTCTATACATTTTTTTTCGCTCCTTCGGATCGCTGGGTTCGTCTTACGAACGCACTTAAAGATACTACTTCAAAAATTCCGATTTTGAAACTAGGTGGCCAGACCGAGCTGATGCTACGAAGGTACTTTTATGTGGTTTTATAACTATTAAGCAAGTATTGGAAGACATTTTCAATAACGTGGATCAAAAAGCGGAAAGCCGTAATAAAGCTTACGGACTGCTTTCAACGATGAATAAGTTAGAAACGGGAATAATGACAATTACGTGGAACGAAGTCCTAGAACGCTTGAAAGCGACTAGTGCTTCACTGCAGTCGTCTGATCAAGATCCTAATAAAGGGATACGCCCTTTATGAATCATTATATGGCTACGTACAAGCAATGTGACCCACTTTTACTGACATTGAGGCAAGAGTCAAAGATCTGACCTACTGTGAAGAATACCGGCAACAGACATCACGACGAATCAAGCGAAATACAAATGTTGGAAATCAAACACCTAGACAACATATCGAATTTGTGGTGTTTATTGTCATTATTGATAACGTACAGTCTGCTTTGACTAAACAAATGAAAGCATATCATGGAATTACTAGTGTTCTTGAAGTATTTCGACAGCTAAAATCTCTTACAAGAGAAGAGAGTTTGGAAAAATCCTGCAGTATGGTCAGTGCTTACGAAGATGATTTGGAGAACAGCCTAGGCGGCGAATTAGTGCAGTTCGCAGAGCTGTTGAAAACAGATGTGGCTACTGTTGTTGACAGCAAGAAATAGGAGCCTCTGGAATAGCAATATTATAAAATAATTTTAAACAATTCCTAAGAATCGTGTTTCCCAAACTTAGAAATTGCTTTGCGAATTTACTCTCTCTCTCATGGACACTAATTGCAGTGGCGAACGTTCTTTTTCAACATTAAAACGTATTAAAAATGAATTAAGGAACACTATGGGCAAAGAACATCTTAGTCATCTAACTTTGTTGAATATAGAGCATGACTTGCTTAAAGAAGTCGATATTGAAAGTATTATTTCTAAATTTGCCTACAATAAATGCAGAAAAGTTTATTTGTAACAATTTTGTTTTATTTAGTACCCTAAACTTGAGGACCTATAGCAAACCAAGAGCCCATTGAAAGAATTTGCTACAGGCCCCGCGCTACTTTAATCCAGCACTGGTTAAGACTCTTACTTCAAGCACCAGCAGCCAGTTGTCAACTGCTAACAATACAACAAAAAGTGAAATGAAATGGTTAAGCTAAAAACCGTTAGCCGGTTGACGACTTCATTTGCAGCAATGCTTATTCCACATGAGCCAGCGAAAAGCCTACCGTTGGCAGTCGGTTAACAAGCGGGGGCAACGAAAACAAGCGGAGAATAAACACTCCTCATAACATCCAATCAGTTACAGATGAAAAGTGAAAATCCCGAGCACGACAACCTGTTGAAATCCATCCACTGCCACGGCGTTTAATGTGTAAATATTTGTTGGGATTTGTGTGGTGGACGCACTTGTTACATATGTATTAGCTTGTTAGCTGCCTGGCTGGTCGTAAATCTCGCATTGCGTTGTGTAAACGCACAAATCAACATCGCGACGCTCGTGTCACACACGACGGGCGGTGCTCCATTGGCCGCACTGCGTGTTGCAACAAGTCACTGCCCCATTTCTGTAATTGAATTTATATTGATTTAATTACAATCGATAGCGGAAATTAGACGAGTTGCGTAAAATAATCAAAGAATGCATGTAAAATGAGAAATAAGATAAATTATGTTGTTAGCGAATGCACTTTTAATCAATTATTGCGTAAACTGTGACAGTTTTGTAATTCTGGCGGATAATGATGTTTAGAATACGATTGCTCAGTTAATATTTGTGTTTTCGAATTCATTTTATACTAAAAAAAGAAAATTTGGCATCGCCAAAATGTAAACAAAAGGTTCAGTGACTACATGTAAATAAAGGTGGTTGACTTCGCTAAATGAAATCAAGGGTTGTATATTTAGCTAAATGTAAATTCGTTCGTGATTCGTTGACTTAGGATCCTAGTCTCTGGATTTAGACTTAAAACAAGTTAAACGAAAATATAGTTTTAAAGATGCTTCCAAACAAGATTTGGAAAAAACAGGTTGAGCTCACATATTTTAAAGCGAAGCTAAACGGTTCTAATAGGTCCTCTCCTTTATTCCCTGATACGATAATCATTTATTAGCTTAATTAATCATAATTGTTATACGTACTATTAAATTCAGTTTTAACTAGGAAGATATATTCGAAAGAGAGAATGTATATTAACATATACATATCGTAATTCCTAAGTCGACAATCGAATCCGCTGTTAGTTCCGTCACTGGCACATACATAGATTAGGATCGTTTACTCAAAGAGGGAAAGAAGTAATTTTAGAAGTGGCCTCCGATCTTGACTTTGATAACTCTGAAATTTTCATTACTGTACATTGTACATGGGCCTTTTAGTTTTCGGCTGTAATACTCTCAATAACTCAATTCAGTTACTAAGCTCATACATAAGCATATAGAACTCAACTTTACTTAATTTGTCGTGTGTAAAACATTATACTCCTTTTGTGAAAAACATACCACCGGTGGCGGCAACAACAATATAAAAATACACGTAGCATTGCCATTGAGATAAGTATCACGGCAATACGACACCGGAGTGACATTCGAAAAGCAACGGAAAAAATTGCAGAAGCAATAAAAAGTGCACGACGCCGTCACTTCAGGCGCATTTCGTGATTTGTGGGAGTGACAGAATTTGAATAGCCGAAAACGACCATTGAATACAAAAACAAACAACAACAAGTATAAAAAGTAAAACCAAAAATTAACAACATTCAGATAACCCTGATCTTATCGGCGGCGTTGACATGGGCACGGGTTAAACTGATGCGCTTCGAAAAAAGACACAGAATTCATATGAAAAAGGCGCGTCAGGTCAAGTTAAAAATTCTTGTAACTTACCTGCTGTTTCATCACTAACAAAAAATCGGAGTTTGAAAAATCTCGTGGCTTCTTTGACCTTTATGATTTGCATTTCATACAACACAATAATAATAACAGCAACTATAAGACATGCATGCAAAGCAGTATCGTTAATTTAACTTTACATATAAATGAACTGAATATGTTATATACATACCCACAGCCGCCTAATGCTCTTTATAATCACGTATCAAAATCAGAATAACCGCCACTGGAGAACAATACATATGTACATACATATATCGCCGAAAGCCACCTTCAATTTAAGCGTGCTTCACTTGCATGCAACGCTTCGCATTTTTATAGCTTCTTTCTGCTTTTACGCTTTTCATTATGTGTTTGCCTTCTGCTGTCCCTTTTGTTAAGCTGTGGCAGCAATTAAACGTGATAATAAATCCTGTTTCCTTTTCCTGCTTGCAGTACATATGTATGTTTATGGGTATGTATGGATGTTCGGATTTATTTGCTGCACTTAGATATGCAGGATTAAAATTTAGTGCGTACGCTGTGGCGTGTTGTAAATAGGGTATTTAAATGCATTTTATAGGGCATTTTATTATTACACACTTAAAGGGTTTTCCGCCTTATGAACCTTTACATTCTCAATTTCTACCCTTAACAAGTCGTCTACAGAATTCATTTGAGGTAATAAAAAAATAATATTATCTTGGTATTTAATATTAAGCGCTGTTTTTATTTTTTCCGTTCTTATGTACATATATGTAGGTTGTAAACCAATGAAAAATTTGGAAGCTGTTTGTTTACGACGTCAGGAGCTGCCTGAAAATGTTTAATATTTAAAAAAAAAAATCAACTAGTTTGAATGAAATTTTTAGTTTCCATTGGAGTCACGGCTATAAAATTCTGAAAAATGTTGCAAAAATATTTTAGGGAGTATACTGAATCAGTAACACAAGTACTTAAGTGGTACAAAACATTAATAAAGGATGCAAGTCAGCCATCCAATTCTATTAATAATGATAAAATCAAAAAAGTTGAAAAAACTTGGACAACATTTGGTTCCATCAGGATGGCGCTACGTGCCATACAGCAAACGCTACACTTAATCTTTTACGCCCTATCTTCGAAAATCGCATAATCAGCAAAAGAAGTGATTTGAATTCGCCTCCCAGAAGCTGCGATTTACCTCCGTTGGACTATTTTCTGTGGGGAGCTGTTAAAGATAAATTTAACGCCAACCATCCAGAAACAATTCAAGATCTAAAGTACGAGATTCAAGCTGCTGTAGCTGCCATAAGGCCTGAAACCATCGAGAAAGTACTCCAAAATTGCGAAATTTGTCCGAAATTGTTTTCAACAAATAAATTTCATAAAACAACTTTTTAAATAAATGTTAGACTTTGATAAATATCAAGCCCTTTACTTCTACGATATAAATGTTCTTAACTATATTCAAGATTTGGTAGCATAATTTTTCTTACGCGATAAGTTCAACATATATAGAGAACGATTTGTTTTTTGTTCAACACCTTTTGCTTAAAAATCACTCAGCTAATACTAAGTATACTATGATAACTAGTGCTCGAGTTAAGTGTTAATATTTTTAACATGACCACTCTAGTATTAAAAATTATATCATGAAAACGGGTGCGAACACACCTTAATAAATAAAAGGCAACCATTTGACTTACAAGTCAAAAGGTTAAGTAGCTTAGAATGTCTGTGCGAAAATATTGTAGTGCGCGTATAAAAAGTATGTTGAAATGTCTAAAATGGACATTTGAGTCACACCATATAAATCATAACGGTGTATTAATCCGCTCCCAATGGCAAAATTATTTGCAATATTTATTACAAATAAGTTATTTTAAGATTTTATATAAGTATTTGCTGAAATAAATCTTAAAAAAACAAGCAGTCAAAATTATGTAATTGATAGTTAGATAATATTTAAGGAATTAAAATTAATTTGTTCATTTTTCAATATTTTATAATATTCATTTCCAACCCCCTTAAGTATTGTTAATTGCTCTCCATTACTTTAAGTGTATGTATGGTATGATTATAAGCAGAGTATATTTGTATGAGTATTTCCTTCAGTGTAATCAGTGAAATTTAATATCACTGCAGGAGAAGCGAATCCATTGATTGTTCGATCGGTAAATGATCAGTTGCTCAATGTTCAATGACTCTACGACAGTTGAGAGGTTTGCACTCGAACAAAGAAGGGACGCTGACTGTCTGGTTGCCGGCTGCCTGCACTTGTGAAGCCTCGCGTTCGCATTAATGGAAAATAAAGTCAAATCAATGACTTTGGCTCCATTTCATAATTTGTAATTATGCTAAAGTGCTGCTTTGTACTTACAAAAATTTTTAAAAAATGTGAGAATAAAAATTAGAAAATTATTGCAAGCCGATATTGAGACATTTAATCTTAAAAACTCAGTGTTTTTTTATCTTTATTCTCTGAGTGTGACAACTTTGTTAGCGATGCTTCTGAAATATTGTATTTAAATCAGTTGAAATGTTTTTTTTAATAAACCTACAAGATAGTATGTTCCATTAGTAAAACTGAGATAAGAGTAAACGAAGGGTTTTCAAAACATATTCGATAGTCGAAAATCTAAGAAGAAGAAGAATTGTTAAAAGACCCCAGAACACAAATTAGCATATGCTTACTCCAATTGTATTCTCTTATGGGCCCACAACACCTGTACAAATATAATTTCATTTCTAGGGTAAATACTTATATGTGTATTATATAAATAGTAGAATCCTCGTCGCAACAGCAGCAATATACTTTGTGCGCGCTCTCAGCTGGGATAATGCTACGATTAGCCTTTAATCATTATGGAAATTTATTATGTGCGGTGCGCTGGTGACGATGGCTCTTGTCGACGGCTGACTGGCTGCCTGCCTCTTCACGCTGCTGCTGGCTCAAGCGTACACTTTCGTAATAATATGCTAAGCAACGAAAAAAAACGAAAATTGCACGGCAGCCACGGCCACGGCCACAGCCACAAAGACAACAACAGCAAAAACTAAAAGCATATGCCTACTGATGATTGCGGCGGCCATCAATCAGTGATGCTGCATGGTTGGCATAAATCAACAGTCCGTTACAACGCGCAACCAACAAAGATCAGCGCAAAGCCGTGAACTGTGACTGCCAGCCTGCGGCCTTCTGTGGCTTGAAAAGAGTTCGACAGAAGTCCCTGCACCTATGTCGGTATATCCTGTTGCAGATGATTGAGAGTGTTGTAAAGTTGTGGCTGCGGATCTGCCACAGCCCTTGGCGACCAGTACAAACACTTATGTACTCTTCGTTTGGCTGCCATTAATGTGTTTTTCTTACCTTCGCTTGTGCTGATCTTCGCATATGATTATGATGTTTGTCAGCATCGAAGGTAAATCAAAATTTTACAATTTACTAGCACATTATAATTGCTGGCCTAGCCATTATTGGTGTGTGTATTCATAAAGGGCACGTGGCTTTTTATGAAAAGATGGCAGATGCTATCTGGATGGATCTAGCGATCTTTTGAAAATGTAGTGTGATGCAATCAAAATAATCTATTTATTTTTAAGACATCATAAATTCCTTGAAAAAGTTTTTAGTAAGAAGTTGCCGCTGTAGATATATCGAAACAAATCAGAGTAAGGGGATTAAATTTTAGTAGTGTTAAAAACAAAAAATTTGCAAAAAATTAATATCTTAACATTGAAGAGAGCAGTAAATCAATATCACATAAATACCTTTATACAAATTCTGTAAGGAAATATAAATTTGTGATGATTGGTATTGAAAATCTAAACAAGGCTGTCGGCAAGCACTTGAATATATATTATCATTATTTTATATTATGATGAACGCCATTCGCAGTACATCCGAGTCGAAGTATTTGAAATGAACCTGGACTTGTAATCATCCAATTACTTTTAACTCGGTTTAATTTCCCAATATAATGTAGGGAAAACATAATATTAGAACGAAACAACAAAAACAAATAACACTGGTTAAACTTTTTAATTATAAACACATCTTCAACGAATTTCGCAAATTCGCATATAAATATTTACTTAAATGAACCAGCATTGGTGGAATCATGAATTTTAAAATAATATTTCCCATACCCTCTTTAATATTTAACGCCAATAAATATGTGTTTCCTGTTACTCAACAACCTTATACACCAACAATTAAAATTTTTGGCTAATAACAATGCTAATTTCAGATCAGGCAAACGAATAGATAATGTCAAAAAGCCGCAAAAATTATATTTAGGTTGGCAGGTTTGTGTCTTGAGTCTTTTGTTTGGCCGCGCTCAGAAAATTTCACACTAATTTCCGACATTAGCTGACAAGGCGATTATTTAATCCTACAAATAACGCCAACACAGACTGTTTATGGTAAGAAAAAATTTGAATACAGAATAAATATTTACATATTTGCGAATATACCGACAAAAAACTATTAAAGAATAGCATGTAGAATTTATTGTCGGATCGCTACAACTGTTAACCTGAGAATATATAGTATTATTGTTTGAAAGCAAATACATTATATAAATGAGTTGAATGAATTGCGACAATAGAAGAAACAACAAAAAAATTCTTCAAAGGAACACTTAGATGATCTTAACCAAATAAAGCCACGCGCAAGGCACCACTTAGCGAGTGAAAGATGAACAAAATCGCAAGATTGCTTATGATAATCAAACATATAAAAATGTATAGAACCACGGATAAACAAATAAAAACTTTGAATGTACGCAAACCGCACATTCGAAAGTTGCAAATCAAAAAGCGGCGAAGTGCTCACTTGTCGACGGCGAATTCAATTAATCATTTTGATGTTCGCCAACACAAGGCGCGAGCGTGGCGTATAAAGTAAAGAAATAATATTTACATTTTTTATTATTATTTTTGTTTCTGTAATTTGATTGCTTTTGAGTGATCACTGCCACCGTTAACTTTTAATAGAGTATGTGCCTTCGTACTACATATTTATATGTGTTATTTATGTATACGTAGGCTGCTATATATATTTCTGGACTAGGCAACACTAAGTGTTGCCAGGTGCAATCTGACATTTCCATTGGAAAGTTTGACATTTTTTAGCAAAACATCACTCAGAACGTTTTGTCATTTAATAGTGAATTGTTTTATTTACAGGGAATTAAAAAATTCATCTCGGTCAAAAAATGGGAATTAACTCGCGATCATTTTCGTGCGATCATTTTTCACAACTTTCGACGTAGATTATCACGACAAGAGTGCATCGATGATTTGTATGGCTATGAAGCACCATCCTATAGCACTGTGAAAAACTGTTACAACGAATTCAATCGTGGCCGACGATCACTCAAAGACGAATTCCGTGAAGGTCGTCCAAAAACAGCCGTTGTGCCAGAAAACATCGATGCCGTACGTGAACTGATAATGCAAGACCGTCATGTAACATACCTTCAGATAGAGGAATGCCTATGATTTTCTCCCACCAGCATACATTCGATATTGCATGAACACCTGGCCGTAAAAAAGGTTTGTTCTCGTTGGATCCCGCACAATTTGACAATCGCTCAAAAAAAGGCTCTTGTGGATTGGTGCAAAGATATGCTGAAAAAATACGATCTCGGTGCTTCAAAAGACGTTTATAAGATCGTCACAGGTGAAGAATCATGGATCTATGTGTATGAGCCCGATACAAAACAGCAATTGACCGTGTGGATCTTCCAAGACGAGCCAAATCCAACGAAAAAAAAAAAACATGTTCGTTGATAAAAATTCCTATTTTCATTATTAGGCCAGAAATATATATAGCAGCCCTCGTATACCTTTTACCAGAATTTTATAACAAATTTTGGGCAATTTTTGTTTCTTCTACTATTCAGATTATATATTGCCCAAGGAGGGTTATGTATGAAACCGCAAATTCGTGGCAAGGCAGTAAATGTCTATCTCAAGTTTTGTTTATTGAGTTGTTTAAGTTTTGTTGTACCACTTTGGGTAGGTGTTTGAACTTTTGCCGGGTTCAATGAATTATGCATGCTATTATGTTGTAATTTGAATGGATATGTTACCGTTTTGATGTAATTTTTTTGTTCAGTGTGTGTTCTTCTGTATCTTGTAATGTTTTTATTTTGAGAAAGTTATTACTCAGAAACGATGAACAAGAGGAAGAGACGGTTGAAAAAAAGCTTTCTCTAAAATTTTTTTGAGTTTTCATGAATATTTATTTTCAAGGTTTCAGGTTTAAAGGGTTATACTATTCTGATAGTTTTATTAGAATAGATTTTTAGATCTTCAGTCAGCATTTACTTAACGTTTTTCTATTATAGTTGAGAGGGTCCTGCATTGAGAGTGTAGATTAAATAAATATTCCAAGTACGCATATTTTGCTGACCATTGGACGAATATATTTTAAGCGGCTTTTAGAATATAAATACAAGTAAATATACTGTCACTTTCATTTAGATTCGATATCCTTTACCTTTTAGGTGGCTTGATAATTTATAACACTGTGTTGCTCCACCAGCAGATATCAAGCAACCATTTAGCGGCATTCTCTAAGAATTTCAATTCTTTATTTATATATTTTTTATTTTTGGTAATAAAATGCTATGCTTCATAAAATATGTTTGCCATCGAACATTAAGAAGCAATTAAAGCCAAATGGAGAAGCGACCGGCAATAAATTTAGCGCAACAGTAGTGTTATTTATGGTAACGCTAAAAGGATAAAAGCAAGGTAGCGCATGCTAAGCTACATCGAAGTTTTATAGGATTTGTTTATTATCTTGAGTATGCTTATAAATGGATGTTATGCCAGAAGGATGTCAAAAGTTTGCGTGTCGCGTGACTCCACCTTAAAATTTCAAAAGTTTGCTAAGCGACAGTTTTAGGCATATAAGAAGCTAATAAATTAGCGTGTCTCACATTTCAGCTGGGAACCACAATGTCGATTTCTTTGAAATGAAGTGCAACTAACTTGATAAAGACTGAAGATTGCACAATGAAAGGTCTTTAGTGCTAAAAATCGAATTTATTTAGTTGTTGGGTAAATATTTCAAATAATATTTCAAAATTAGGTTGCATGTTTACCAAAATATTGTACAACATTCCGCTGTTTTTATTATTCGCTATGCTTAATAATACATTATGAATTTTCTTTCCCATTGAGTATTCCGAAGATCCAGTAATATAAGGCTGTAACTAATATCAGACAAGAAACTTCTTCCTGTTTTATCTCACAGCAAAAATATTTGCCGCTAAAATACCCTAAGAGAGAGTAGGTACTATAAAAAAAAACTTGGATTTAAGCAACTTCGGTCCCTTTTTCAATACTCTAATTCCACTTCGTTTCTTCACACTTTCATCTGTAAACACCATAAATTGATTTTTCTTTCCAATTTATAGCCGTTTATATAGCTTCTATATGCTTAATGACTATTTGAAAGACTATTTGTTGAAATGGTAAATAGTGGTATTTTTCAAACTTAAAAATTTGATTGATGAATACCAATTTCATGGTTGAAGACGTTGCCTAATGTAGGGGAGATAATATATTCAAAGCAGTGCAGTGTTGAATACAATGACGTTAATGACTAATTAAAAGCTAATTTGTTCAGCCTACAGAAATGTGGGAATAAACAGACTTTTTGTTTTCTATTTTTAAGAGTAAGCCAAGTAAGATGCAGATATTAATGCAGATAAGTGGAGACGATTGTCAATTGTGTGAAAATATAGAGTGAAGTGTAATTGTTAAGGTATTATCTTACATTAAAGTCCATAATTTTTTTTTTGTGAATTCAGAAGCTAGCTTAAAATGTAATTCTGAAAAGCATAGGTAGATTTACTTTCAAAACTTTATCGTTTCAATTTTTTCTCAAATACTTTATTTTTAATTAGTTTAGTCTATTCAAAGAGTAAATAAATTTTACCGAAATTTGTAAACTTAATAAAATTCGAGCGAAATTATGCATATGGAATAGTCAACTAAAATTATACCAATAAAAATAATCAGGTTCGCATGACTGAATGCTTAGATAGTAAACTTATTATGTGTTGAAAACAAGGAAGGGTTATGACATCTTTTCAAATCTTTAGTTTCCAAATTCTAAGCGTTCATTGAACTTAATAGGGACCTATATAACTCTAAAACATTATAACCAACAACAATATCTTTCATCAACTCTATTTTATTCCATCTTTCAGTTCAATCAGAATCTCTTTTCTTCTTTGTTTGTTGTTAAAGAATCACCATTAGGTTAGGTTGTAATAGCCGTTAAATATGCTGGGAACAAGAATGTCTGCAGGCATCTAAACTGGCAAACATAGGTACAACCAAACACGGACGCCAGAAAACCAACTGTTTGCTTGGTATTTAATCAATTAAATCACACCTTTCACTCGACAATGCTTCTTTGTCGTGGTTCGCTCGTGTCTTTTCGTACACATATGCGCATGTGAAATTCTTCGGCTCAGTATGGCGGCGCTTTCATTGCCATATGTCTGCAAAAATATTTATATATGTACATGGATGTGTGTATGTGTTCAAGTGGAAGTAAAAGCCTAGAACCAGACAAAAACTCACGTTGACTCCAACTTCACTCATTGCGGTTGCCAGGTTATTGTGAGAGGTGTGGGAAAGTTAAGTTAGTAAAGCGCAATAAATATTCTCTTGTATATACGTATACGTACGTACATACTTAACTATTTGCAAATTCTCACATCACCAATTTCTTTCTTCAGCTTTTATCCCAAACAAAACAGGCTTCTCTACTTTCATTCTCACCGTCAACAGTTCATGCCATTTCTAACCAAAATGTTGCGCCCTTTGTACACCGTTAAATAAAATTAGTGAATTTTTCAATGCCGATATCCTACAACAATGCTCACTTAATGAATTCTTCTACACTTTCGCCTTCATGAAGGCGAAGGTGAAATTGCTGGATCCGGCGTTTTTTGTTCAACTTTTTCGGCCAACTTCTTTTGAACCCTTTCACTTGCTCCATTTAGCACCGCATGTAGCGCTGAGAACAATCGGTCCATCAACAGCGCAAGTTCAACATAAAAGTTCATTAAATGCAAGCAATTGTGGCGCCCCCGACACGCTGCGAAGCTAATTGAAGGTGGTCGGTTAAAGAGTTGAAAATCATTTCCTTTAATCCAATTGAAACGCGAAGCTGAATGATTGAAAAGCTGTTAATGAAATGATTTTTGACTCGAGTTCAAGCAAAGCTGTCTTAACAGTTCATTCATTTATTTGTTATTTGTCGGTGAGTAAATGAAAGTGAAGTTTGTGGCTCCACTTGGGGATTTGTTGACTACATTCTCCACACAGACACACACACTCTTAAATTCATAACTCGCATTGTGCACCATTTTCAATTTCGTATCGTAATAAAGCATATTATGGAAATGAAAAGAGTTGCCACGCGGTCTGTCATGCCGCAATCGGCGAGTGACACCGAAATTTATTCATTTATATTGTTGCACCTGCATTAGTGTAACAAATTGTTTAGCCGTGCTGCCACACGAGCCAATGAAGTAGCGCACTGATTGTTATAATTCACATACAAAAACAAATATAAAATCATGATACAAATAAAAAAGGTAAAAGAAACGTTAAAGATATAAGCGCAAATATTTTACAATTGCCAGCCGGTTACCCAGTGACTGCAGATAAGCTCAGAAAATGTTAATGGAAATAATAAATATTTATAATGCGTATTTCGAAGGAAATTATCAGGGGACAGCTGATTTATTCTTTTACATGCTAAAGTTTATAAATATTCGAGTACCTATACAGAGTATTTATTTATATATGTATATTAAATGAGTTACGCCTCTAAAATTTACTATAATATAAGTACTTGCAGTGGCTAGACAATATTTTATTAGTTTATAATAATAAAAAAATCAAAATTATAAGAATTATTTGTAATAAATGATGAAAAATTCTTTTCATATTAATGGTTGGTGGTGACTCTAAAATTCAAAATATGTGGTTCTATAAAATAGCAAATAAAATTAAAGAACGATGGTAAGCCTAAAGAAACTGTTGTGTAATTATAAGTATAAGTAATAAAAAAAATTTCATTTTATGACATGGACCAGCTATAATTTTATACCATTTCCGGTAAGACACACTCAAGTATATGACCACAACTCATTTTATTTTCTCAGCTTTTTCATTAAGATTTACTTACAAAATTAGAATTATTGAACACAAGGCAAGATCAAAGCAGAGTTTCCATATTCATACAAGATATTTCATTTCAATTGTGAAGGAGACCCTTCATAAAAACGACAGATTGAACTATGGGTTGACTTGGTTTACTGTTGACAGCAATGTTTACTCAGATAAATTCAATAAATTGAAGTTCAAAAGAGCAATAAAAATCAAAACTAGCATACATCGAATAAAAAGACATAAAAAATCAAACGTAAACATAACAACACAAAATATTAAAATAAAAAACAAAAAAAATCTGAAATAAAAACGAAACAAAAAGAAAAGTACCCCTCAAACAGTGGCAACAACGGCAGTAACAGTCATCGCCACCGCCACAGTCGTTGAAACCTTGTCAACCTCGTCAAATTTCATTGTCACGCGCAATCGTAAAAAACAAAAAACCAAAAATATAAAAATAAATTGAAATGAAAAACTCAAATCCAAATTAAAATTTAACTGTAATTGTGCGTATTGCGTTGGTGTGGTGGGTGCGAACAGTTTAAACGAGTTCGCCTTGTTACAAGAAATCAATTTACATTGCATATGACAACCGCTGGCAGCTCTAACTCTTGCTTGTTGGCGTACAAGAGGTCACAAGGGGGAAAAAATGTGAAATGTTTTTTGAGACACAATCATTATTAAAACAAACAAACAAGACACAGCTTACAATTTAGCGAGGTGAGTCAGATTCGATGCAATTAGGTTTCAGGGGGTTTCCAAAAATAAAATATGAATTTAGAGAGGCCTAACCTGCAATTTAATAATATTGTTTTCTTCTTCCTCTGCTTCCCTCGGCCGGTGCAGCGTCGAAAACTTTCAGAGCTGGAGTTTTTTCGTCCATCCGGACAACATGATCTAGCCAGCGTAGCCGCTGTCTTTTAATTCGCTGAACTATGTCAATGTCGTCGTATATCTCGTACAGCTCATCGTTCCATCGAATGCGATATTCGCCGTGGTCAACGCGCAAAGAACTATAAATCTTTCGCAGAACCTTTCACTCGAAAACTCGCAACGTCGACTCATCAGTTGTTGTCATAGTCCAAGCCACTGCACCAAATAGCAGGACGGGAATTATGAGTGACTTTTAGAGTTTGGGTTTCTAAACCTACTGATTATAAAATTATATGTGTTCAAATTATCCTCAATTTACTATAGAAATTAATTAAAGTTGACATCTTTATTAATTAACAGTTCAAAAAAGTCGAGAGCGTCTCCAAAAATGTTCATAAAAACGACAGAGACTACGTCTCTAGTAGTAGAATGGTCTAAATGGTATAACTGACGCTTCGCTCACTTTTAGACAAGTTGCAGGAGCGTTAAAATACTAGGAAAAAATTCTTCTATGATAATAAAAATGTATATTAAGGGAGGAATAACCATAAACTTATTACATACTAAAAATTAAAATTAAAGCGAGCAGAAAGGGGCAAACCAAAAACGGCTTTTACATACAGTGTATTGGGAAGTGAATTTATTTGGTCGCAAAAATGAAAAATTGGGGCTAGTTTCTCTCAAGTTCAATTGTTTTGACAAAACTGAGCCTCAAGTCTTAATCGCAAAAACGAATCAAAAAAAGTGTTACTATCAGTACAGAATAAGATTCCAGATTCATTGCGTCTTATTGTCAAATCTTTTACACACTAACATATAAATATAATCAACATAAGAACACATCAAGATATTTAGCACAATGAATTGCCTCTATTTCGCTAAGCTGCTAAAAGACCGTTAACTGGCGGATAAGCCGGTGAAGTCGTAATCTGCAACAACTCACCAAAGTACTACAAAAACACCTGTTGGAGTCGAATGCTTGATTATCTGTCTGCTATAAAAATAAATGAATAATAAAAATGCCCGAAAGCAAGAAAGCACCTTTCCAATTTTTATTTCAACTGTATACTACAACAACACAATTCGTTGCAGTCCACAGAGAACATTCAAATATGTAGATAGGTGGCATGTGCATATGAACATCTTATCAAAAAAGGTCAAATTAATATTTTTATTACATTATTCTTCTCTTCAATTACACACCAGTTTAAGTGTACAGCTTCAATTGTACTGTCTGGCAATGTTAGCAACGGTCGGCAGCGTATTTAATATTTGTCTGAAGTTGGAGTTTTATTCCTTGCTGCACTTTTGAGCGTACACATTTTTAGTTGGGTTCGCATTTGATAAGGCGGCAGTTAGTATTGTACCATAACAACCATGACTGAGCAACTAATAAAGTTTTCTACATATGTATGCATATACAGATATGTGTAGGAATCTGTGTTTGAAGTTGATTTATGCTTATATGATGTTTATCGCACTTTCTGCGAAGCATACAACATCTTTAAAACTCATGATTTGAAATGTATGCGTTCATACTTGTTTATGAAGAGGGCGAATCAATGTCCTTATATTTGTTATAAACTCTACAGCTTCGAGCGTGCTTTATATACTTCTCTATGTACTTTTATTAATACGCATTTTTTCATAATAAATCGTTTCATATTTTTATTGTGACGGAAAGAATGACTATAATACGAGAGGTATCTGAGGTAACTTTTCAACACTAGGTATCTTCTAAAATGTTTCAAATGTTGAACTTCGATTGGAACCAACAGTAAATGGAGACTCTAGTAATCGGTTTCTTGCCGCTCCTTACAGGTATTATAATATTTAACTAGCATATTCATCCTTAAAGTTGCCCTTTATCACTAGGGATACTTCAAAAATAAATAGTGTAACGTGCGATTTCTATATAGTCACTTCTTCCAGTTGTAGGGCTCTGGTAAAGAAATTCTCTATTGAAATCCAATGCTTGTTATAAACTCATTATATAAATAAGGAAACTGAGAAGTCTGAAGACAAACTTTGTTTAAAGTTGAGAATTTCCAAAATTGTCGCTTTACGAACTCTTAGACTTGTAATCGACACTTAAAGTAATCTTTTTATACCAGAAAAGTTCTTAGATATATCAGTTCTTACATATAGGCAAGTCGTTTTGAACCTGTCACAAATCTGTTGTGTAAATTTCCAATAAAGCAAATTTAAACGGATGGCTAGAAATAAAATACTTTTCTCTTACGAAAGCTGGAATGTTCCGAAAACACGGGAAAATTTTTGAGCTCAATGTCGGCTTCATCTTGAGTACTTTGGGAATTGATGTTTTGAAAATATTTCTCTACTCAAGATTATACTAAAAAATACTGACTTTGATTATATAGGTATTCTTACATGTATATATTTTTGACAGCCATTCGTACATAACCTTCAATTGCTGTTCAATGCGCAGGTGACCATATTTATATACGAGAACAAATGTGTAGATTGCTGGCAACTCATTGGACTAATGAGGCTTTTTTCATTGCCATTAAGGCAGCACACGCCTTGCCTGCTTCAAGCCATCGCTTCGATCCGAGCGTTTCGCAAACGAAGCTGACAGCTCAAACACTCCTCTTGGCAGTAGCTACGACAGCTAAGCGGCAGCAATTCAGCAATTACTCGTTTCATATGCTAACTCAGCCAATGCCAGCCATTAATTCACTATGACTAACTGAATTCTTGGCCATTAGTTAGACAAACATACCTATTCGCGATATGGATTCAATACAACTCTTAGTGCTCGGTACTCACAAGTGGTCACGTGCACTTAGCATTTACATTTCCATGCGATTGTGAGTTGTTGCGAACAGAAGAATCATGTAATTGAATGTTAATTTACTAGCATTACTGAGCTTCTCTAATGATAATAACACATCGCTTAAGGAAGAGAGGCTTAATATCTAAAGTTTATATATGTGAGCTCGAGACGCTATTAAAATAAAATTCCTCTGTCACGGTTGACTATTAAGCTGAGTAGGTCAACGAAAATTGTTACTAATTTGTATAGTAAAAAAGGTTGAAAACCGTTGATAGAGTGGCGAGGGGCGAGGTGCAAAGTCTAGAGGAATTTATTTAATTTAAATATTTAATTGATGTTGCAAACTTATGGACATAAAAGATTGTTTTAAATTAATAAAAGTGCACTTAGTTTCAATAAAATTTTATTGTTTTTGCTTGAAAATATAGAAATCCATAGCACAGATTTTCTCATTTACATTATTGATAGAGGTTATGGAAAATCTGTATGCTATTGCGCAATATCCGGCAATTAGTTTTATAAAAAACAAAACTCCACGTATACAATATGTATACCATGGACGTGGTGCTCCAAAGTATGCCAGTTAATTCCATATTATATGGTTTTGGTAACGATTTTCACTAGTTTGCTGTGTTTTAAGTACTTTTGTATGTTCATCACTGCAGTGACATATATTAGCTTATGTTTATTTTATTGCATGGAATATCGTTATATTGTTTTCTTAATTTTTCGCCGAGTATGAATTTTTGCGTAATTAATACTCATAACAATTTTTTCTTGATAAGCTTATACTAAGTGCTTCTTATTAACCCATGACACACAGAGTATAAAAAGTCACAAAAAACCTAAATTTACCTATATCATATTTCTGCCAAACCTTACCAACCACAATAACAATTAATGCACAAGTACTTATAATATTAAACTGAGTAATGATTATTTAAATATGTATATACTAGCACACTAAGCACATAATCATCATTGAGCTCTTTATTATGTTGTGACATTGAAGCGCACCATCAGGTTTTTGCCTCTGTTTTTCCACCACAATTTGCTAATATTATCACAGTGACCACACAAAAGTACTCTCAAATACTTACGTAATTAATTATAATATATTTATATCATGCAGTAAGTTGCAATAAAGCCAATGGTTTACCGACGATCGCATAGCTTTTAATGACTAACACTTACTACACAAGCAAAAATTTTCCCATTAAATCAAATTTTGTGACTGTCATTTGTGCCTTTAAAAATGTAAAAAATTTGCACTTCATCACTCTTCAAATTTAGCTTCGTAAGTGTAATTCGTTTATATTTTCAATAGAATGTCAGACACATTGATTGATAGTTAAGTGTTACAAGTAGCCGTGCATGTTTGTGAGTGCTTAGAATACTAGCATTATGATGCAAAAGAGGAATGTTGCAATTAAGTAATTATACATACATTCATGCAAGAAATATATCCATATATGCAGATAACCAAGCAGCTCTCTTGTTCGACTTCATATCAATCGCCTCAACCATTGGCAAGTTGACCGCAGTAGTACGAGTGTCACTGAAATTGATGCAATTCTAAACACCAGCGACTCTTAGTGACAGCGGCTTGAAATGAAAGGTTTTCCATTGTTGTTGTAAGCGACTGTTAAAAGTTGTTAGAATATTCTATTATTCCAGTTTGGTTTTTACGCCGCACCAAAGGCCTACTTGAACTGGTACAATAGGCTTTGAATAATTTGAATCGCACATACGCAAATACATTCACCCAGGCCTTGTGTGATATCAGCGATCGTTGCTTTTGCAGCAATCCAGTTCTGTCAACAAGTCTAGTTCATTCAATTCATTTCGCCTGCCATATTGCTGTCGATAATTTCGTGGTTGTAGCTCTTCACCGTCACAGTTGGTATCTCCATCGTCGGAATTTATCACCGCCTGTCGTTCGTTGAAGAACATGTTATCGATCGCTTTTCGTTTTCCTGATAAACACCTGCACCTCGTGACCGACAGTGTAAATATTTGTTGATTTTTTTCCACTAAACCCAAAAATGGTAAGAAATTCGTTTTGGGTTTAAGAACTCTTTATTGAAAGAAAATCAGTTTAAGGCAAATGTTGCCAAGGAAAGCTAAGACACAATAATTGTTTTAATAAGTTTAGATAGCACCTGATTCGTTCAGAACTTGTCCTCTCGCTGTTCTTCAAATTTTAACGCAAAAAGAGCTTCATTCTGGCTATCAAAATATAATGCTCATGAACCAAGCTACATCTCGTCCCTAGGTACCAAGATCACATTACCATTGTATTGCTATATAAATTTCCTACTTTATGTGGCTCGTCGAAGATTAGAAATATATCTGCAAATTCCGAATTGACAAATTTACTATTATACGTATAGTATTCTCGTATTCTGCGCTTACTCGAAAACTTTTCTCGCTTAGTGTAGTCCTTAAGTTTCCGCAATAGAATGCTATTCATGTCTAGCAATTGCCTCCAAACTAACAGTAAGTGCCTCTCATGCAATTATTCCTTGAAATTGAACCCTTGCAGAGCAAAAGCCGTCGAAAAAATGTGAACGCTTTGCTCCGCGCCTGTGATTTGCATCTGGTCCCATAAACTAACGAACAAACAGAGCACTGAATCGACTGCTCCTACAGACGCACGAGCCTCAAGCTGATAAACCTTCGCAATTGCGCCAGAAGAAGACCGAGCAATTCACAACCGCCAACAGGAGTAATCGTAGTCATAGTCATGGTTTCCATTGTTGTTGTATGCCGTGATTGTCGCGAATGTCAAGCGCTGCTAGAATTTCCGTAACATGTTGACGTTGACACTCGTTGACCACAGCTATGGGATAGTGGAGCCGAGCGATAGCTAGGCAGTGGTGCGCTGCTCGCGCTTGGCCGCTGATCGACATTTCCATTCAAACTTCAATTGAGCGCCGTGTTGCGCTATTTGATTTATCTTTATAGCGGCATCGCAGTTGTTTTTGTTTTTACCGTTTTTTTTTGGTTTCATTAGCTCATTTCTGTCACAAAAAGCTTATAATTTGTGCATCAGTGTGTGTGTTATATAAAATACTTATATCATTTCACTTAGTACACTTGTTGCCTGGTCCACACTACGCAATGACCCGTCCGCTTGGGCTGTCCGTTTGGCTCACAGTTTTTGTCTTGGCTTTATCAGTGACATAAAATGCAATTAAAGCGCTCAATTGATCAGCGGCGGGCAACAACTGCAATTAAGTTAATACTAGCCACAGCTATTGTTATTGTCTTAGCAGGTGAATGAAATCGTCAAGGAAATGTTGCCACAAAATGGGTGTACAGTGTTCGGTTAGACTTGCATATTGAATTGAAAATTAAATTTTTTGTTGGCCGCAGACTTAAGGAAGTGTTTACTAGGCAAACAAAAGCACAACAACAAACAACAACTACCAATGTGAAGTGAAATCGAATAATAATTGCTAAAAGCACCGACAATGAGTCCATTAACTATACACCTTATTATAAATATTATTATAAATAAACAAATCATCGAAATGAGTAACGTACTAAATTGCTATTGTCAAATTTTTTCGAGTGAACTTACAAAACAAAGAAGGTACTCATCACGATATGTTTAAATCCGGTTTTGATGCAAATCGCTGGAAAGCCACATAAGCATAAAAACTGGCTTATTCAAAGTAGTATTTTACATTTTTCATATCTTACAGGTTGCTCTCCTTTTTACGCTGAAATTATTAATTATTAAATTATTAATTAAATTATTATCAGAAATTATGGTGCAGTTTCACTCGCATTTAAAGAAATAGGACTGGTCTTTTTACGTCTATCACTTCTAAGTGGAAGGCACAAATCAATAATGCAATCTGTGCAGAATCACTCTGTGGTGTTTATATGCATTACTTCGTTATATAAATATTTATTCAGTAGCCCGAGTTTACCAGGAATTCTTCTATTATCCTATTGTTTCCCGTGGTCTATCTTTTTCAATTATGTTATTATAGAATATTTAGGGAGACCGGAACGGTATTTTAAATGCCTTATGTTCATTCGTACAATTTTAAAACCTTCCACGATGATGGAAAAACTTATTTTCGGATCGTCTTTAATTTTCATTGGCAATAAATTACTAGTCACAAAAGACTTAAAAGTTTCTGAATCATAATTTTTACATTTTTCTTAACTTAAAAGATTGTAAGCCTTTGCCGTGTTACGAGGTATGAGAATTAAGTAAAGACTGATTCTATAAAACCGTATATTTGAAAATTATTCTACTACTCTGCCATCCCCTTCAAATTAGTCCCCTTAGGCAGATATACAGCGATTCTAGCGCGTTTTCCATGCTTCGTAACATTACTGGAACGATTCGACTGGGATGTCCGCGAGTACCCTCGTCACGGCCGCCTGGATGTCCACAATCGACTCAAAATGGGTTTCTTTGACCACCGATTTTGTTTTAGGAAACGAAAAAAGTCACAGGGTGTCAGGGTGTCAGGGGTCACATGTCGGGCGAATAAGGCGGCTGTTGCAATACGGTGATCTCTGTAGAGGCAAAATACTGGGATACTGGGTGTGGCACGGCGCGTTGTAGTGAAGGATCCAGTTACGAGCGATGTCTGGGAGCACCCTGTTGACTCGTTTTCGCAATCTTTCAAATACTTGGCAATAGAAGACTTTTTCACCGGGTGGAACGAATTCTTTGTGGGCGATTCCACGGCTATCAAAAAAGGCAATAATCATCGTTTTCACCTTCGACTTGCTCGTGCGAGCTTTTTTCGGGGGGGCGGGCGCGCGGAGACAACCATTATGAGCTTTGGCGTTTGGTTTCCGTGTCGTGAGCACTATCACCATACACTCTTACAATTTTAGCGTACGTTTCTGAAGCTGTTTCGCTCAATCTGGCGCAAAACTTTATCGCGACACGTTGCTCTTAATTGCGACGCGTTGCGTATTTTCCATTTTCGTGACGAGCACTACAAACACACGTCTACTTTTACGCAGCAGACAAACTAAACCAGCTAGAGCGATGGTACATATATCAATGGAGACGGAAGGGATGCGGAAGGTCGAGGTTTACCACAAGCGCGGCAATAAAATCATTCTAATTATTTAATTGTCAAACCTCGTATATGCAATTTTTCTGGATTGTTAAATAAATTTTTGCCGGTTCAACATCATAACATGTGTCTCCATGATGACTACTAAAGACCTCTTCCACAGAAAAGTTGAAAAATATCGAGTCCGACTAGCGTAATGTATTGACGGGACCTTGACACCTTTCGAAGAAGTTTTTGGTTCATTTTGTAACCATCGGGAGAACATAGGTCTCTAATAAACACTAGGGCCTAGAAACAATGAAATTGTGGAACTTAATTGTCGCAGAGTACAACGATGTCAACTCGAAGACGAGTTTTATAACCAAACAGCCTCATTTGACTATGTTGCGGAATGAATTGTCATTTCCGTTTTTTTTTTATTATTTTCTTTTATACGTCTCGTTATAGGAATTCTATTAAGCTACTTCAAACATTGCGAATTGAATTTTAACATCCAGTATCAACCATTGCAAAACAGCTCATTTCGACTCTCTGAGTAGGCTGTAACGGTCGCTGATTGTTCAAAATGTCCGTTGTGCTTAGAAGCATCACCACGTAAGGTGACGCCGGATAAAAAGCTCCACTACTGGGGGGGGGGGGGGTGGGGGGGGTTTTGGTAAGCTTATTTCGCTGTATTTGATTATTGTGTTCTTTTTAAAGGTTTCAAGCGTCTACAGTGGTTTTCATGCAATATTTTTGGTTTAAGGTATAATTTTTTTGCTTTATTGGACTTTAACCATTATTTGGCGATTTTGATTTTGAAATCGTTTGCACCAATAATGTTGAAGAGAATTTTAAAATTTCTGAGATTCTGTTTTTCTGCCAATTGGGATAAGTCTCCTCAACATCGCATATAATGTTCTATCGAACGTATTGTACAAAAGATTAAAGCCCATCCTTTGCAAACTTATTTGACATTATCAATGTGCTTGGGTAACCTACAACTAACGCGATGCTCACCATGCGCCAAAGCTTGGAAAGACCAGTGAAAAGACGATCGACACACAACCACCTCTTCGTCGATTTCAAAGCTGCCTTTGACAGTACGAAGAGAAGCTGCCTTTTGCCGCTATGTCTTAATTTGGTATCCCCGCAAAACTAATAGGGCTGTGTAAATTGACGTTGAACAACACCAAAAGCTCCGTCAGGATCGGGAATGACCTTTCCGAGCTGTTCGATGTCAAACGAGGTTTCAGACTAAGCGACTCCTTATCGTGCGACTTCTTCAATCTTCTGCTGAAGAAAATAATTCGAGCTGCCGAACTGAACAAAGGAGGTACCATCTTCTATAAGAGTGTACAGCTGCTGGCGTATGCCGACGTTATTAATATCATTGGCCTTGACAACCGCGCTGTTAGTTCTGCTTTCTCCAGAATAGATATGGCTGGGAAGCAAATGGGTCTGGTGATGAATGAGGGCAAGACAAAATAACTTCTGTCATCAAACAAACAGTCGTCGTACTCGTAACTTGACTCCTACGTCACTGTTGACAGTCATAACTTCGAAGTCGCAGATAATTTCGTCTATCTTGGAACCAGCATCAACACCAACAATAATGTCAACCTCGGAAGCCAACAGGTGCTACTTCGGACTGAGTAGGCAATTGAGAAGTAAAGTCGTCTCTCGAGGAATACTAATTCTAATGCCCCTATGAGAGTAAAATGATTTAAAGGGAAAAATACTCAATTAAAGTGCCAAAATTGAAATACATTATAGGCGAACAATATTGTATTATTATTCAAAAATGCAGCAAAATATGATAAATTCTTGATTAACATTCGCTTGTAATAATTATTTTGCTGTGATGTTTGAAGAGCAAATTTTTAAGTTCTGTTTTAAGACTTTAAGACTAAGCAGTACTTATGGTTTATTGATAAGATAGATGCCGGTCAGCAACGGGTGGCGGTGACGGCAAAAGCGGTAGCGCAACTGGCGATTGTGTGCATATTATACAAAAACCCCAATCACTCAATGCACCATCACCTGCACCGGCAAGCCCCTGGTTTCTGGTGTTTACTATTAGCTCGACATTCTTCTGTAGTCATCGTGCTCATCAGATGTTACGACCAGCGGTATTACAGTCAATTGTGTCCTTTCAAAGAGTCCGAGCTGGGAGTGATCGATGAACAAGTGCGTAATGTAATCAAAACTATTATTATAATTACCACTAACTCCACTTTTGCTGTTCTTTGACTGCAACAAGTATTTGTGAAAATTAATACAAAATTATTTTTATTTTCAGGATCTGCGTTCCTGGCTTCGGCTATGTGGTTCATCGACCGTTGCTGCTAATGTGAAGATCGAATGAAATTGTTTGGAAGGCTTAAGAAAAAAATTCCCAGCATTTTTTGAGATTACCCTAAAAATTAAACACGAATGTTTTTACATTCTTGATGGCACAGGAATGAACTGTGCTTTTCCACCAGGACTTGATGCCCAAATTGTGAATACACTTGAGAGGGAAATGGATAGTAGCGTTGCATCTGTTGTTGACTGAACAATTTTTTGTTCCTTTTTATCTTTGTTTTTTGTTAACTAGATGAGGGTAAGTACTTGTTTAAATGTTTCACTGTTAAGGCTTAGCTTTTTTATTCACTACAAACTGACAATCTTACATTTAGATAATTATTTAATAAAAATCTTTAATATTACTTAAAAAATAAATTGTGTTGTTAATTGATTTATTGTGGATGGAACTGGGTTTTGGAGAAAAAAATTCGTAAAGGAGAGTTGAAGTCATAGGAGGAAAAACTTTAACCAGCAAATCAGAAATTAACACCTTGGAAGTATGAAATTTATTCTTATTCGGTGCTAAACCCAATTAATTTTAAGAAAAGCAATTCACTTAACACGTTTGACGGACACTTGCGTCTATAGCCGTCAAAAGCGAAGTTCACTATGTGGCATGACGGCGATAGCCGTCTAAAACGAAACGGTCGTTTACAGACACTGCGGCACTAGTGTCAATTTTCGAACTTTACTTGTTCCTACTGTCCGTCAATGTGTTAATTTCACTAAAATAAGAATAGAATGTCAGAAGATACTACAACGTGTATATTGGGGCTAGGAAAGTTCTGAATTTGATTGCTTTACTTCTTAGCGTCACTCAAGTGCACTCTAGAATATATTTCACAATATATTCTCACAAACCGATCGAAATAGTTGGCCCAATAACGTCTCCAAGAATAACGAATATATGGCATATGGGAGCGAAAGTAATTTCTGTGCCGATTTTAAACAATATTTGCAGTGAACTATAGTACGAGTATATCCCGTGCTATTCGTTCTGTTAGTTTTCCTAAGATATCTAGATAACCGGAAGTTTGAGATTCATTTATTTGTTATATGGGAGTAAGGGGAAGTATTTACCAGATTTTATCTATTTAAGGCACAAGGATACATTTACGTAAGAAAATGATTCCGAATTTTAATAACAAATCTTAGAGATTGAACGATATTTTCGGAGGAAAGTCAACTACATGCAGTGAGGTGCGACATATTTATCTCCCAAAATACTATTAAAATTCCAGGCATTTATAATATAAAAACGGAAAATCAAAAATTTTAATTAAAAGCGAAAATAAACGAATCAAATCAAATGAATTTTGCTGCTTCTTTTTCGTTACTTCCACGCATTGGCGATTGGTCTCACTTACGCCATACCTTACAGTTACCACACTGTACGCTCTTATCAACAACAACCAGTTAACCATCGCCCAGCCCCCAATAACACCACTGACAAGAATCTTTATTTCACTTAGGCGCTGTCATTGGACCGAACTGAGCGCTTTGCATTCAACAACAAGAACAATATATACACAAATGCAGGCTTTGAGGTATGGTAGTTAGAGCATCCGCATGAGCGAGATGAAGTTGTCCAACATGTTAATTAAATCGGTGCTTGTTTACTGTCCCGTCGCGAGAGCCATGACAGTGAACCATCAGTTCCGGGGCAGTAAAATTTAGACAAAGTATCTTCACAGCCAGGCGTATACATACAAAGTTTGTATAGTCGTTAAACTGCAGCAACTTGTTAACTGTTCGAATTTCTCAAAGTAAAGTGACGCTGACAAGGTTTCAAACTGATCATTAGTCTACATAACCACATCAGGGCACGTCTCTATATTGCGGCAAGGTTATGGTTATTAAAAGTGCACAAAAATAAAAAAAATAAGAATTTCCTCGCATGCAAATAAGCAGATGAGAATCGTAGGAACACAAAAATGGTATGTAGTTATGTACAAAGGTTGATGACAGAAAATACCAGTTTGAGAGGTGTTTACAAAATAAATTGAGAATGTTATGAACTTGTGTTGAAGGGGTTCTGTATTTGTTTTATGTTCTATTTAGATTTTAGTTAACTTAGAATTGCTGAAACGTGTTTAAATGTTGTGTTTATTGTTATTTCAATTAAATATTGCACATTTTGTAAAAAAAACACAATTTTCTCACGCTTCACATATGCACAGAGGTCGGCGCTGGCATACGTGCCATAGCTTGCCGGTAGACTGGTATACCTAAGGAACTGTGCTTATGTACACTAATAAATTTCAATTACTTTACGTGCTTACTAAACATTGTCAAAAAATATCATATAGTATGAGTTGTTGTTTTTGGTTAATTTTTGCCAACAAAGTTTTGCTATAAATATGATGAAAAAAATTGAGTTAGCTAATACTTGTTGGAGTTATCAATAGCGAAACATGTTCCGGTTCAGCACTGTAGCTTTCGCACTTCTGTTTCTAACAAGTAAGTTTAAACAATAATAATATAAAGGGATCTAATTAAGTACTATCCTCATAATATTTTGCATCCTTTTTAGTGCATTTCCTTGGAGGCGACTGTAGACCACAATTACCCCTTCCAGGAGGTCTACCGCTTGGCGCTGCAACTGGCACTTTGACAGGTGCCGCCGGAGGTTTGCCTGTTGTAGGCGGTGTGGCGCACAGCGTTCTTACACCTGTAGGTCATATTCCGCAAAGCTTGCCGGTGGTTGGAGGTGTTCTAAATGGATAGTTTATTATTTACGAAAGGATTTACGTAATTTTTTTCAAGTTAGTTTTGAATTAATTAAAAATTTGTACAATGACTAAATATAATTGTCATACTAAATATATGGAGTTCTGGAAAAAATTTGAATTTTTTAGTAGAGTAATAGATTTTTGGATGTTGTAGAGGTGATTCAATATTTTGTTCCGAAATAATTTTGTGAATTGGTGTGAATTACGCGAAGAGATGTCCACTTGGATGGGATTGCACTTTCGAAGTAGGAATATATGAGAACAGCGTCCTCGAGTTTTGGGATCTGGTGTAGGTTGGGAACTGAGACATCATTCTCCATTCTATCTCAAATCGTTATTATCTATCAATATTCAGCTGAGAAATAATTGGTTTTATGAAAGAACGTCACGAAACGGGTAAGTATTGAATTAAACTAATTTAGAATTAAATTAATCATTGCAGCTTAAGGTAGGTAATACGAGTATGATTGATTCCCTGAAAAGTTCTTTTTGAAGTCAGAAAAATCATGTAATTTGCTGTCATGTATCGAAAAACGCTATACTTCTGTATTTAAGAATTTTATTTTTGTATGGTACTTTACCTCCATGACTGCATGTATGAGATCCAAGGTGTTTCATCATTGTTCCCGTAAATGTGGAGAAGTCAAGTCCATTTCTATACAGTATACCTTGTCTTCTTTTAAACAACTTCGGCAACTGGTGGGAAAGGCCGGCGGCTGTCTAGACTTGTTTATGTTTAGCTCTATCCTTGCTTATGTTATCTCCTAAAATCGCATGAGTTGTGAGTTGACTTCCTTTCACATTCAACGTTTTATTGGTCTCCACACACACTTCTCCTCCATTCTCAGGGCTCAAGATTACGTAGGAAAAGAAATCTAGCGATATCCAATAAGTAAATGTTGACACTGAAGTCTAAGTTTGATCACAAATAACTGTGTTTAGTACCTTCTCCCCAAAGGTAGTCCTGCATTGAAGGACGGCATTGTTACAAAATAAGAAAAATTTTTTATTTGAAGCTATAAAGGCAATTATAAAGTTTATCATATCCATGCAAGAACGCACATATGAATATGGAGTAGATTCAAAGCCCTTGTAGTTATACAAACTAAGTAAATAAGATCGTATTGGTAGCGTCAAAAGCTTTTAACTTATCCAACGTCGATTCATCAGTTGTGACAGGATAGGGTGGATGCATGGTCTATGTTTAAGTGGAAAAAAAATAAAGATTGCTTCAGTGGTGTGAGAAGCTGGATTCATTAGGCATGCAGGACAATTACTGCGCTTAGGCTAGTCACTCTCTGCATCCTACGTATATTCATTTCAGTGCTTTTGACACCAAATTTCACACCATAAATTTCCAAACGAAAATCAATACCTACATATATCACATGCAACATCTCGTAAATTTTCGTTGTGAAATAAATGGATTGAAGCGAATTTCTCAGCATTCAAATGAAATTGGTACTCCTATAAATGCAAACATTCGAAGCGAAAGCCGAATTCTACTTCTTCAAACTCAACACACATAAACGAGTATATGTGGAAATGTGCAACTGATACTTGCAACATGCCAACAACGTCATTCTGCGTGCTCTAATTTCGCTGCAACGCTCGGGGCAAAATGGCGTGAATGCGACAATATTTGCTGACACAAATGAATTGCTGCATACACCAATAAAAAATAAGATTACTGCAAACATAAAAGCAACAACACCGCACTCAATCTGCAAAAATACCAAAATAGCTGCAACCAAGTAGTCGCACATGTAGTTAGTTCGAGCATTCCGCGGCATCAGGAAATATTACACCAGCAGACTTATGTCTCGCGTAAATCGGAATCCGAAACTCGTGACACGCCACCCATCCCCCTGGGATAAAAACTGTGGCCACCTCGTTCCCGCTCACCGCTAATAGTTCAGCAGCACGGCCGCAACATCAGCAAATAAGTACAAGTTGCGATCAATTCATGGCTATGTCTTTTATCACCGTAAAGAGTTAAATGTTTGTGTAATTTGTGAATGGCTGCACGCATGCGAGTGTATGTGTCTGAATGACTTTTTGCGATTTGCTGCACGAGCTCTTGTTGTTTTTATCGGCGCACTTACTAGATTGTTGTTTATCTAATCAACATCGGCAGCAGCGGGCGCCTAAGTTGCACGCGTGTGCGCCACCACGACACATGGTCTGAGCCTTGTGACTACAAATGGCCAGCACTGTGCCCGATATGATTGTACGAAAAGCAGACACGTCGCGATTTTATCTGCCATTGGCCCATTCGAGCATATATCTGTGAACAGATGTATACAAAATGCAAGTAAATTGATACACCGCAGCGCTGCGCAACATGCATCCATATACGAGGGCGGTTCGATAAGTTCATTTCTTAGCCGGAACTTTCGATGGCACCACGATTACAACGGAAATTTGTTTTAGATTTGCTAGATTTATTTTGACCACGGTCATCATCGAGTTTAAGTAAAATTAAAAAAAGAACAGTCATTGAGGAAGGAAGTTATCACTGCCACAGAGGTTTGCTTACAAAATTTCCTTTTCCAAAATTGTGCTTTTTCTTTTGAACGCTGTGCACTTGTCTAACCGCTGTCGTATACCCAGACTCACACCTGTGGACAGTAAATAGCTGCGCATTTTTACCTAATTTGAGTACATTTAATTGAGGAATTTTAGTATATTTTCCGCAGGTGCAGGTTTGCTTAATTGGAAAATTAAGATTCGTCAGTGGGGGGTTGTGGTTGTGCATTTTATAATGTAAACAGTTCCAAACAAACAACGAAAACTTGGAAAAGCGCTGCATTGAAAATTAAAAGGTAACAACAAGTGCGATTGCAACAACTACGATCTCAGTAAAACTTAATATCTCTATATTGGTCGAAGCGGACTAGTTTTGATCACATGTGAATGCAGGTACAACAGCGAAGTTTAGAGAAGTTTTAGAAGGCACTATAAGTCGGTGAGTCCATGCGAGATTTGGTTTCTGCATACGGGATCCCTCTTGCCTTTATGGCATTTATTTCATTCTCCTTTTGATAAAATAAACCTAAGTGTATTGAACACAGCTGTCACGGATGCACGACAGAAAAACAATCAACATTTACAGACTATCGGCTGCTCGTGCAAGAGGCTGTAGGCATCTCAAAAGACCACTTGGGTCATATCAAGCAAGAAATATTGGACATGGAACCACTTACCAAAGATCAAATAACAATCGACACCGATTCAATCGCTTTACTTAGCGGAGTGCACTGTTTTACGGACCACTCTTCAGGTACGGTCCGGTAGCCGCCATACGCCTGCAGATTTCTAACATTTATGAGGTATGATTAACACCAACTACATTATCTAAGATTTATGAGGTATGTTCAAATGTGCCTTCGTATCTTCATCAAATTGTTGGGCCGTTTCGACTGCGATTGATAGAAAAAATGATTCCATTCATTGCAAAAAACAGCTCTCTTTCTTCATGATAATATACAACGACGTCGCTACGGCTTAAGCTACGAACCGCTGTCGGGTATATGTGTTTCAGAAATTGACAGAATACTGCTGGAGAGAGTATATGAAAACTCTTTGCAATAAAATACTTCAAGCAACAGAAATATATACTTGCAGTCTTATTCACATCTATTTGTTCACGAAATACAACCATAATAAAATCATTTTTAATGAAAATTAAAGTTAAAAGCGAGGCTATTTTAAAGTTATAAAACTTCATTACATATACTATGTGGTTACTGAATATATGATAAACTAATACATATTGCTTATTTAATATGAACGAAAACTTAACATGTATTTCCTTGTGGCAAATAATTAATCCGTCTTTACTTCAAACAACATTTAAATAAAGCCAGTTCGTCTGATGCGATTTAAAGCGACATTGAAGTATCAGATAAAACTACTAAGGCGGACGCATCACAGCACACGCTTGGTTCGTAACTGGGTTCAAGCACTGTAGTTCCTTGCATTTGTGAGGCTTTTTGTACGACTCTGAAACGCTGACGAGATTATGATGGCAGCGGAGACAAAGTGACGCCAGTAAACGCACAGTTGCTACAGCGTTGACGGTGCCGGGTCTCAGTTGTCGCCATCCGAGTTACCAACTAAACCGGTTCAGATTGCAGATGAAATTAATCGCAGTTACTTTTGTTATTTTCTTACAGTATTTTTGCGCTATGCAACGTAAGGTAACGTACACGTAAGCACATTTTAATAAATTAATCACATTAAATCGAGTTTGTGGCTTAAGTCTTTGATTTTTTGCTTAGGTTGCAGGCGATAGTTTGTTAAAATCTAGGACTAAAAAATTGTTACGCTCTTAAATATGAGCTTATATGAAAAAATATTTGGTTGTATTTATTAACTCGTAGAATTAAATATGGCTTGCTTGGTATTTTAGTGGGATTTCCAGTTGCGTTGTTGCTGATATTTATTTATCAGTTGTGTTTATTTATTAAGTATAACTTTTTATTGTTTTTCCAAAAATAAGTGTACCGATATTCTGTGCATATTTACTTGCATTTTTATCTTTTCACGTACTTATTTTCAACCACAGACCTTCCACAGAGAAAATTTTATATTACACTTAAAATCTATTTGCTTGCAATAAATGAGTGCAACTAAATCCACTGACACAAGCACAAACAGGAATGTCGTTGAAAATAATTTTGTCACATAAATTTATTGACAGCAAAGCACTTTGCAGCTACAAAGTTTGACCACGCCAACAACAAACCACGCGCACACCTGTCTGACTGTATATATTACTTATACTTGTGTATGTGTGACATTGTAAAATATACAGTAGCAAATATGGCGATCTAGCAGCAATTTATCTGCGACTATCAACTGTGGCAAATATCTAAAGTGAGCCACAAAGTGCAACAGCAACAACGTAAATATCCTCTTATGGCTTTCGGCTCTGTGAACGGGCGGGTGGTTGGATAGGCAGTTGTGGGTGTGTATACATAGCGCATAATTATTGATGTTGTAAGCGTGTAACTAACGCAATGCCTTGGCAATTCCATTAACAATTTGGCAGATTAATTTTCGTTTCGGCGAATTTAATATGCCCACCGAAATCGGGCTCTAACGACCGTTCATGTGCACTTCTTGTGCTTGTTTATTACACGGAAATTATTGACTTTTAACTTTGGTAGATAATTTCTTAAAAAAGTGGTCTATAGTTTTGGTTAGTTTAATATGCGAGTAAAATTTCAGTCCGGACTTTAGCGGTTCCGGAAATCATTACATAATTTTTTAACACAAAACAAAAATACTCTGAAGTGCGCAAAACTAATCAAAATGGTATAAAATTTTATAAATTGGGGTACTTGTAGCACCCAATCACTATTATATTTATTTTGACTAGAGGCATATCAGAAGCACCCAAGTAGCGGTTCCAATAAGCGCCAAGTATTCATTGTGCTGCCATCACTTACCACACACAGACATACACGAACAAATACAAACACATACTGGTGGCCAGGCATTCAACGGTGGCAAACCTCAACTAAAGGACGGTGGACCCACAGACTTATACCCGACATCCATACGTGGATAAGTAGACGACATGGGGACCTGGATTTCCACCTGACCCAAATATTAAGCGGGCATGGGTGCTTCAGAGGCTACCTATACAAATTTCAAAATGACGTCAGTCCGTATTGTTCGATGTGTGCGGAGTCCATAGAAGATTCTGAACATGTGTTTTTCCATTGCCCTCGGTTCCGAAACATAAGGGAAAAGCTAGAAACAGCACTAGGTGGTAGCCTAACGGTGGAAAATTTGACTGCATTTATGTGTCAGTCCTCTGACAAGTGGATAGCTGTTGGCGAAGCGGCAACTTCCATCATGACTGCATTAAGACAGTTACAGCACAGTAGGCGTCAGTCCGTCCGTGTTATAGAGGAGACGTAAAATGTCTTGTCACTCCCATGAAGTAATACCTTATCTGGTGGTTCCGTGGGAGTGTCTTGAGTTGGGAGTAGGTTAGGTTTAGCGGATTAAAGTTCCGCACTCCGGCTTTCGATGCTTCCCCCTACTATAAAAAAAAAAGGCATGCTCTGAAAACCACCGACGATTGAAATGCCTAACATTAGCATGCAATATGCGGCGTTGTTGGTTGCTGTGTATGGATTACTTGAACTTATGTTTGCTTTTTGTCCTTTTTCTCTTATTTTGGTATCTATTTTGTCCACTTGTAGGGATTTTTTTTTATATGAATGGCTTATTTGCTTATTTTTGTTGCTTTTCATGCATTAGAAGTGTGAAAAATGTGCAAAAATGCGTAGGTAGCATATGTTGCACGTACGATGTATATACATGAAAGCACGTACTGCTCGCTTCGGCTCGGCTTTTCAATATACTTTTGTTGTTGTTGTTGCGCTGACGTGTAGTGGCCGCTGTGACTGCTCTTGCGGTAAATTGTTTGTCAAAATGTAACGGTACCTAAGAACCAGGTCACAGATATTCACATTCAATGAGAGAAATTGTAGCTGGTAATGTGGAATGTGTATGTGTGCGATTGCATGTAAGTTACAGAAATACCAGTTGGTAGATGTAATATGTCTAAACGGTGGCAACGTGTTTGGTTCTTCTTATGTGTATTCAAACGTTGTGTCGAAAAGTGATTTATATAGTGAAAGATCTATATATTTTTATGAGAGTCCTATATATTCTACTTATATTGATTTTAACTGCAGGAGGCGCATTCCTTATTGAATGAAATAAATTTGTTCGAAATAAAATATTTACATAAAATTTATTTTCTTGAATGTGGTGAATTAGTAACCTTAGAATGTGGAGCTATAATGGTCCTTCAGATGGGATCGACAAACTTTTCTGGTAAAAACCATCTTCTTATAGTTGTAGCAGCCTAGTTCGTCTGAAACAATCGACTCCCTTGCTTTGGTAATGATCAACATTTTTCCAGCCTAAGTGGAGTGCGTGATAAGTAAAGTCTCTTTCTATGGCCATAATCCAAAGGAAAAATTGTAAAAATAAAAAAAAAATTATCAAATCAGAAATTGAGCAATAAGCTTGAACTTCCAATAATTTTAAATTCTAAATAGTTCATATGGGTTGTAGAAGCGCTTGTAGGTCAGGCAATTAACAGTCGCCTAATTTATTTGTCATTCGTATAAATGTATGTACACGTTTAGATTGGAAGTGTGTGTGTACGATAACGCCAATCGCACGCACTTTCGAGACACATCAGATACCCACATAAGGTGCCATAATGTCGCCGTATAAGAGCAGTTATACATATATACTTGTATGTACACCTACACATACGCAGATCTAAAAACATCTGCAAATCGAAACAGGAGCCAGTTTGCATCCGTAGCGACAGAGCGCATCGGGTTTATTGACGTGGACAGATAAATGTAAGTGCAAGCACGTTTATTGCGAGGAAAATTATAAAAAGTGAAAAACCACACACATCCATCTACATATATTTATTTGATGTTATTATGCGTTACGCATAGGACGCACATGAAGTTTAGCAGGCCGTCGGCTGTCCATTATGCTCCCTACATTGTCCACATCTCAATGTGTTGTGCGCCTTTTACACTTTTGAATTGTGTTCAGAATAGTAAGAAGATCCGATATTCCGAAGATAACTGATAAAACTAAGAAAAAGGTTGAAAATCACAAATACAAAATGCAAATGCATGAGTCAGCTTTTGTGTGTCTAGTGTTTAAAGATAAATATGGGCTAACGAATTTGTCGCTTAAGTCCTTTGTATATTCACTATTGACACCATATCGGGGTTTGAAAATTTTATTGTCGCAAATAAAACCAATAAATAATAATATTCGAGACCGCTGTAAATGATTCGTTTGTTGTTTTCAGAAGGAACTGAAGGAACTGCCCAGATATTGGCAAATTGAAATTTTTAATTTATAAAAATTAAATGTAATGGAAGAAGTAATTGTAATTACAAAATTGATCAGTTGTATATTCACTTCATCATAATATAACGTAATAATTTTGAGTTAAATGTAAGTTAAATCCTACTATGAATTAGTTAATAATTTCCCATGATTGTACGAATTACCTAACGAATTATGCGAATATGTGACAGTGCTTATCACGAAGACATATTGTCTTCAAACGATCATAGCGACAATGCACTTGGATATTTTGCTTATGTTGGATGCTAAGCTCTATTTGCTGGCAATCACTGCTGATCGCCATCGCTATTACACGTCTTCCTTCATTATCGGGCCGTACCGCCAGCCGAACAATTTGACATTTTAAGTGTAAAATATCTTGCAATTACAAATTTCCGACGGCGATGGCGTGGCGACTGAAAGTTTTCGTGATTTCTGTTGGACTTTCGCGTTCAAACGAGCTCTTGGTTGGCTTCTCTTTACTGCTCTCTTGCCCGTAATGTTAATTTCACTACCGGTGTTATGTTTGTGGAAGTCCTTGTACTGTCGTATATTTTGTTGTAATCTCAGTTGCGAGTAGTGCGCTTGCGTTCATTTGCATAGACATTAATATCCAAATGGGTTTTTATTGTGTCTAAGAGTTGTATAAACTTGCCCGTGCTGCCAGGTGGCAAGTGAGAATGGGTGGTCACCGGCTGTGAATATAGTTGAGACAGGTGACAATGTTGTAAGATAAAAAGTACCATACTGCCGTACATTACAGCGAACTAATGCATAGCAATAGCAGTAATGGCTTCCTAAATGGCTACAAAGCCGATAATTTGAATAAATAAACTGAAATACTTACTTCAAATGGTTTTCAACCGTGCGGTAGTATGAGCGTTTATGAGATGAGCTGGAAGGAAAAAATTTCCCAATTATATAAAAAGTAGATTTTTTGATGAAATTAACAATTTTTTGGTTAAAAATATTATGAGAGCGTATAAATATGCGTTTATTATACTTTGAATTGTGAATAATGATTTATAAAATTTTTTAAAGCAATTAGGGCATGTTAGTTTATATATAAGAAAAATATATAAGAAAATATAATAAAAATTGTTCTAGAATGCTTTTTTTTAAACAAATCTTGCCATTAGTTAATTATGAAAAATTCTACCCAGACGCACTTGCTGCTTAGAAACTTACATAAAGTAAACAATAAGACAAACCGCGCTTACAATCCGCCCTCACATATCAGCCCACCTCGCATTGCCCAAAGCAACGATGTTGGTCGCAAACAATTGCCGCATCGTTGCAACCCACTACATCACAGTCCGTAGAGAGAGCGGTGTCGCTTCTTCACTTAACAGCCACTTGCTTGCATCGATATAATCTCAGGGTAAATCCGGCTTACTGTTCCTAAATGCGATTTCTTTTATTTTGGCACGCTTTGTGGTTGTTGGTGTTGCTAGTGCACTCATGTCAATTAAATAATTTTAATTGCCTTTGCGTGTTTTTTCTGCGTTCACAGTCAGACATTGAGTACACCGAATTTAGCTAGCATGCAGCATTGTGTTGCCGAATGCTTGCGGAATGCCACAAACATGACTAGTAGCGACGAGTGCTGTTGCTGGAGATATGTTGCACTGGCAAGAGCTGACGACTACATTTATTATGTAAGTGATTTCGTATGTGATAGTTGTGAGTGTGGGTGAAATGCCTAATAAGCCATTTGGCGTAGATAGGGTAAATGCTCTCAGTATGAAAGAATTGGTTGCCGAGAGAAAAAAATACGAGAATTCAAATCGAACGGATGGTGAAAAATAAGCGCTATGAGAGTCAAAAGAGTATCCAAAATATCTTCATAGTTAAGCCATATTTCTAACTCTCGAGTGCTAGGTCTTGGATTTCAGCTCAGTTTCACTCAACATTCCGTTACACTAGCAACATTTTGAAATATTTTCCTCTCTCATATTTGTTCAGAAGTCAGTCCTAGACTCGTACCGCAAGACTTGAATGATTTCAAAAACAATGTCTCAAGAGAGATGTTTGACAACCTCCGTGAGGTCCCTACATTCTTCAAACACATCTTTGCTGATGATGATACGTGTTCCATCCGAAATGAACATAAATAACATACATAAATAATGCATTAGCCTTGCAAATTTATTTTATTTCTTTCTTGTTTATTGAACCTTTCAAGTTTCATGTTCGACTTTAATCACGCAATGAAATCTTCGCACGTACATGTTGCTGCAACATGCAATATTGAAGCATGTACGTACTCATATATGTATACCAACATATGTATACTGCTACCTACTATGTGCTTGTATACACGCGATGTTGCTTACTGCTCAATTGCGCATAACACTTGCTGTGGCATGCGAGGTTTCAATATCACTACAAAATGTTGCAATGGGTTTGAGAGAGTATATGGCGATTTATACTTTATTTTCAGAGCTTTCGGGACTCAATCTCGAAGTATTGAATATTGACGACGTTCTCTGATTCTCTCGTAACTATATGCAAAGTGTCTCAAAAATATTAAACATATTTTTATTCTAGTTAGAATTATACAGCTTTTGTTACTGAAAGAAGTCGTTGAATACAATTTTACTACAACATTGACTTCTCTTTTCAGGATCTGGTGTTCAAATTTGTTACTAAAATGTGAACTCCGCTCCACACATACTTACACTTCTTTGGGATACGGCATTGAAGTACTCGTTCGCTATACTTCCCACAATATAGACTGTCTTACTGAAATTTCAACCCGAGGTGACAGAATAAGTTTCTTAAAAATTAATCTTTTTCATGTTGGCTCTATCAAATTTCAAGCAAATTTCGGGATGAAAGAAAAATACGGGATTGAAATACTAATACCCTTTATTACCATCTCCTCACATCTCTAGTCCATGCATATGGATATCGTGTAAATAATTTTAATACATACATGTAGCTGTCCAGTCACTACTTATCTGCTGAACTTGATGTTGTTACTTGGCATTTAACGCTTTGGACTTTTAACGACAATTAAAGTGCTAAATGCATTAATTTCGCACGTTTCCACTGACTTGCTTTTGCTTAACCCGAATCTGTTGTTTGCGCACATTTCCTGTGTTAAAAAGCGGCACGAAGCGTGTAAATAATTTTCTAGGAATCTGTGGGGCATATAGTATGTGTGTATTGGAGCACATGTCATTTTTGATTTTAAAAAATGTCCAATTAGTTTGGCTACCAAATATGCCAATATCTTCTCACAAGCCATAAAGCCCACCTTCCTGTTGCTATAAGTAATTTCACTGTGATCACTCGGATAATAACCGCAATGCCATAAAGTACACAGGCAAAAAGAAAAAAACGTAGCCATAAGAAAACGTGTTGATAAATCCTTTATGGCAGTTGACAACCCACACAACCTATGTTGCACGCGGCCAATAAAAGTGTGTTGCTTGTTATTTGTTTTGTTGTATGCGAACAACTGTTGTCCCGTTTGTTTGGCCGTTATGTTGCTAAATTAAATATTCCTAGCGAAACTCGTAAAGCACGAAAGCATGCAAATGCCTATGGGTAAAGAAATAGATAAATCGGTGAGTTCCAAATGGCGATATCGATTTGTGTGTGAGCAGCAGTTGCGCGGTTGTCTGAGAGTTGGAAATTCGGAGAGGTTTTGTATTTTTCACTTTCGTCTTTTTCATTTTCCTGCTTTCACTTTATGACGAAATAATTTGAATTTTGATTACCCGCTAAACGAAAATGAAATTCACTAAATACGCTAAAAGGAGGAAATAATAATGGAAAATTTGGTCATAATTTCTTACTTTGAACGAGGTAGGCGACCACACGATTATTTTGAATAATATTTGCATATTACTCCAAACTAGGCGCAAACGTCAAATGCCAGTGAAAGTGACAGTGTGAATTACTCATATCTTCGCTTTCGGTGATTTCTATGAATTTTTCAATAGGAGGCAAGTGCATATAAATCGCACTCAATTTTACGGCTTTTAAGGTAACGAAAATGAGAAGTTCCTCAGGGAGATTTTAAAGTAGGCAGTAAAAATAAACTTCTCATCAAGGTGTCATAAATTATAAGTACATTCTCCTAAATAATAATAGTTAATCGAAGAAGCTCTACGGCTAGTGAGAGCTGCAAATTTTTATATACCCTCCTTCTCAACTACAAGTCAAATATTTTAGTGAGGCAAATTATTGTTATTAATAAACCACTTAAAAACCAATCGATGAAAGTTAATTCAATTTAAAATCGGCTGAAATTTGTTTAAAATCTAATTCTGTAACTATTCTACGACTACGTTGACATTTATTCTTAACTGCTCTCTGTCTTCTAGTGAGCTCTCTTCAGTTATTTACCTAAAAAAGTACCTTAAATGCCAAATGTCAAAAGTATTGTGCAATTTTCTTAAACAAGTTATACAATAACAACACGAGATCATTTAAGCAAATCTTATTACATAAGTACATATAGCATACCGGTATTAACTCGCAATGCGCATACAAGTATTGTCCGAAATTTGTCACTCTGTCGCAATACTCAACATGACAACAAAGTTGTAAATCTTCAAATGACGTACAGAACAAAAAGGTAATCCAGTCATTGCTCTGCCAAAAGGCACTGATCACCAAGTCTTCGACCATTACCATTACAACAGCAAATCTTAATTGGTTTGAACGCTTAAAACAATCACCAAAAAATATCGAGGAGCCTTCAAATACATCCGCTTGCCTAATATTCATATCTGCGATTGTTTGTAAGCTGTGCAGTCGTCAGTAGTCACAAATTTTCTGTGCTATGCGCATTTCATAAACTATTCATGTCAACCGAAAAGGCTGTACTCGTACTCAAGAAGGGTTACAAACAGATGAAAATGTGTGGAGAAAAACGCTGAAAATCTAAAGAATCAAGCAAGAAATTAAAATAAATTGACTGGCAGCTGATGGACAACTTGCTCAAGAGCCAAATGCATCTGCTGCGGTTCGTGTGTCGATGAAAGCAAAGCTGGCGGGTGAGAGAAGCGCTCGCGTCGTCCGCAATGCGCCGATATGCACTTTGATCTTCAGCGAGTAAGTTGGTTTTGCAGCATTTCTATACCTTCCTGAGTTAGTTTATGCGATTTGTTAAGCCAACAATTTGCTGTTCGAGGCAGCTTTTCAGCCGTCCAACAGTAGTGCGATTATTATAAGGGCTTGTGAATGTTTTAGTTTTTATTATTTTCTGGTACAAATCTACATATGTATTTGACAATATATATCACAAATGATGATAATTAAAAACATGAACGAATTAGTTAGATATTAGTTATTTTAATTTATTCATTTTATTATTTATGAGTTCTCCTTCTAGAACTTCTTTCCAAAAATTCTATAAAAATTACTGCAAATAGAGTATCTAATTTTTCATACACTTATTTATTTCTTTTTATAAATACTTTACATACATATGTATATAATATATTATTAATTTTCTTTGCGTTATATTCCTTCTTCTTAACATTTTTTCTCGCAAAAAATCTTTACCGTATTCCTTTTGCATACAAATCTGTAATCGCTGCTGTTAACACATTTCAAGAACTTGTCTTGTAGAAATACCAAACAACGCCTTAAACAGGATACATGCACATTTCTCAAGTCAAGAAGTGCAATTAGCAAAAAATTCGTTTGTTATGTCGTGTCGCGATACCTGTTGTTGTACAACATACCAGAGGCGTTGCTTGCAGGAAGCTTTTCTGCCGATGTGTTCTAAGCTATTGTGCCAAGTAGAGGCATTTAGAGGCATGTAACACATACACACATAACCCAGATAAAAAGGCCCTTCCAACCACACACTTGAAGGCATTACCTTCGTTTTAGCAATTTTTGATGATGAATGTCGTAGTTTTGCAACGATTTAAGTGCGCATTACAAGTTGCCACAGACATAAAAATGAGCAACAAGTCAATTCACTTTATACAAATTTACTTAAATAATAAATATTTTGAATATTTGAATATTTCATTGATTTACTAACAAACTTGCAACGGTGACATATTTTCTCGCCAATGCCAGACACGCTGACTTGAGCAGGTAAATGTATGTATGCTTATATGTGTGAGTACACAGAAATATTTCTGAAAATTAGTTCATTTTGTTGCATGTTCAGTGTGACAACTACCGCTACTACGGCGCTGACACTCGACAGGTGACAGCTCAAACATGCATATTTTCCAAATTGAAATCGCTTTACACTGAGTGCACTTCATTGCTGCACTCCGCTGTTTGTGTTGCACTAATGAGCTGTTTGTTTGTTTTCGTGATTATTTTGTTATTTTTGTCGTGAAAATATGTGTTAATTAGTGTCAAGAGTGTTTTGCATACCTGCACTCAATGACATAAGTAAATCAGTGCATAGTTTTGCGCAATCAAGTCAAGTGTTGCGAAAAATGCATTAAAAATGCATAACTAAATATTTAGTGATTTTGGAAATTAAAGCCTTTGGACAATGAAATCCAATAAATTTAATCTGATTAAACGCAGTGGATACTTCATTTCGGTAATATCTTTTGAGATTTCAATTGAGCACCAAATATTTGCCTAAAAAATATTTTCTAAATGAGAGGAGTAAAACGCCTTTAAGCTCGCTCTTGCTGCTTTCGTAAAAACTACGCTTTAAAACAATGGGCAAGGTGAGAAAGAGAGAGGCTCATTTATTAAGTAAAATATGTCGGTTTATCTGACTTCAATATAGACAACGGTGAAAGAGAGAGCACAATTCAATCGAAAACTTTTTCTCTGATCCATTGATATACTAGTATACTTATTGGAAATAGAAAATAGTGTCTTATATTATGCGTACAACGGTTGGACTCGTCTTCTTTCACCCAGAATAGGTTACAATGCAAAGCTTTTCAACTAGCTGAGAATAATCGAAAGCAAAGCAGGGTCAAAATTATTATGAATGAAGAAAGATATATTGTCTCGAATGTTGGAACTCTATAATCTATATATATAAAAGAAAGTTGTGTTAGTTACACCATTTATAACTCAAGAACGGGACCGATTTGGCTGAAAATTGGGAGGTAGCTTAGAGCCAGAGTAAGGACATAGGATACCTTTTATCTCTTTATGTTAGAATCCAATACAACTCATAAATAGAAAAATTATATTTTAAATCATTAGCATTTGTTTTAAATTCATGTTTGTAAGAATCAATTGAATATATGCGTACAATTTTAAGCAGATTCGTCAAAAACTGATACAATTGCTATGTATTAGGAATAGAAGAAAAGAACTGCAACCAAATATGCAGTGTAATAGATTATAACTGGCTCAATAATCAGGCGCTGAGTACGTGCATCTCCAGCGTGCATTTTCCAGCCGCCCTTTTCGTCTTTCCACGCCTGAGAACCGCTTCATCATGTGCAGTATACAAGACTGACTGTTGATTGGACTCCAGTGGGAAATGATGGAGCTATGTTTCTATCACCGACGCAAAAATTCGGCTTTATTCCGATTAGAGAGCACTTAAACACTTCTCAGAATCAAATGTTCGTTGTTTTGGTTGTTTTTGTTGGAGGCACCTACTTTACTCATTTCGCCTGCTTTCAACATAGCAAATATCTTTTCAACGGTGGATTTCCCTGATGCAGACCCCAAATTCAACAGTATTTTCCCAAAAAAGCAATGCTTTATTAACACACGAAATGCTTTATAATCCATTTTTTTGTAAACTAAAACAAGTTGCTTCACATTAATGCTATATCTCATTAACTAATAATTATAATCCAACTAATAGAAATAATATAGATGGTAGTAGAAGAATTATCTATGCATCAGCCACAGTGAAGCGTGGACGGGTACTCTAGTATTCATAATTGCATTTGCAAAATGTTATTGGAATTCAATTTGTTTGATTTTCAGAACATATGTACCTTTGAAGCTCTTTTCAAATATTTCTTAGTTCCTTATTTATGGCTGATTATTTATACTTAAATGGTAGGGTTTTAAGAAGTACAGAAATTTGATTAGAAAATATAGGAAAATAAATTTTCTTGAATAACTCAAAAAAAGTATTGAAATAGCTGAAATTTTCACTGTACTGTTTATCATTGAGCAACTTTATAAAATTATGGAACAATATCACTAGTTTACAGTCATTTGTCGTAGCTAACGGATGCAGGGGTCAAATCCTCACCGTTCACTAAAATGTGATGGACGTGATGGATTGAATTAGAATTCGTAATCAGGGCATTTCAACGCCATAGACTTCTTAGTACATCAGTCGCATGTTTCCATCAGATTTATTAAATAGTATAACTCTTTGGAACTTTCTTTAAAATACAGAGAGGTCTGCAGGAAAGCCCGTACACCAAATAAAGCCATTTTGTATCGTCAAGTCTGTAATGTGTCTGTCAGCGCTGAAGACGATTTAATGGCTAAAATGTAAATGCATATGCATGAATGTGACTGTTAAACTAAAACAAAACAAAATACTAATTAGTAAATCAAAACAGTACACGATGAACCACTGCATAACTAAATACTTTACAGGAGATATTGCATTTAATTCTTTAAATAATATCCTTTGTTTGTCGAAGTTTTTCCATTAAACTTGCATATAATTTATTCTAACTATTTAATAATTATGACATTATTTATATGAGTTAGACATTACAAAATATCAATAATAATATTTACTATTGAAAATAGCTGTTTCTATTCGCAGAAGCTGCTGCTGTGTGCCGATCAGTGTCAGGTCAGAAGTTGAGTGAAAAATGCTGTAGCTGTAAAAGGTTAGCACAAAATAGCTACTTTCTTCCTATTTATTAGCGTACTGAACTAGAATTAATGGGCGTAAGAAATTGTTATATAACGGTAACCAACAAGCAAAAAAGGGCGTGTAAGCGCAAGAAGTTGAAAGGAAATGAGCGAAGAATGTGGCTGGAAACACAAGCAAACTTGAGCCATTCAACGACGCAATTACAAGACTCTGTGGCTGTAGCCCAATTTTGCAACTGTGGACTGCGTTAATCTTTTATCTACTTTCTTGCAATTGTATATAATTTTATAGAGGCCGCAGGCGAGACGCGCCTTCTCTGCACCTGAAGGCGTTGCTGCCGACGCTACCGCATTTGCTTCCCTAAATGAAGTCATGAAAGGCATCGGAGATTTGCGTTTTTGTTGCGGCAGATAAAGCGACAGCGACAGGACAGAATATACAAAGGCACTTATTTGAAGGTTCTAAAATAATGACAATGCACTGCCGTTTAGTTAGTTGTAACTAGTTAGAGAAAATAGCTGACATCATAGGAAATATTATTTCTAAGTAAAATAAATAGTTATGTTTTGATTCATTAGTTGTTTAGCAAATTTTCTACCGATCCTGTGTTGTTGAAAATAATGGGGATAAGATATTAGTAGTATAAGGTATGCTAAGGTCTTAAGGCAAAGTGTGATATTTCTTTACTTTACGGTTATCTCATCCGACCTATACGAGTATATTCAAGTAACGTTATACGATTTAGAATGCCATCTTTAAAAATCGATTTTTTTTTGCTTAAATCTCTTTAAAAATTATCTAAGATTATGTCCCCAAAGTTATAGATGGGAATTCAAAATATTGTCGAAGCTAGAGGGGAAATAGTGGCCGAGCGTCTAGCAGGTATATGAGCGCTTGGGCAGAAAGCGAAAACTTTAACGCGGGATTGCTCGGTTTTTTCATTTTTACGATTTTTTCTTGTATATATATATTTTTATGGAATTAGAGCAAAGTTTATTTTCCTTGGTAGTTATTAAATTATCTTATATTTAAACTAAAAAAACCTAAGAAAAAGTCCCAATGCAGAATACATAAGAATTCGTATCCAAAAAATTTGCTAATGATGATTAAATATATAACTAAAATATAAACCCTAAAATATTTCGCTTCAATAAATTATTTCTTTCCTTCCCAAAAAACTCCTAAAAAAATCGATTTTTTGAAGCCTCTAAAGCAGGCTGCCCTCTTAAAATCCAAGTCATGTATGTACTATAATTGCATATAAATTTGGCTTCCTCTGGTTTATAAGAAGATCATAACTAATAAAACACGTCATTAGTTGATAAAAACACATTTTTATTTAGAAATTTTCTCTTGTCTAAAAATAAAAAAAAAAAAATTGTAAGAGAAGAAAATATAGGCTTGGCAAATATGATGGGTAACCTTGCTAAGTATGAGTAAGAAGATTTATTTTAGTAAGCGCCAAATTGTAGGCAACATATATTTTCCGTTTGTAGATCTTTTGAAAAAAGTAGAGAGTAAAAATTAAAAGTGAAATATAATTATTATTAAAATTACCTAACTAATAGCTATACTTCTAACGAATGAGCACTACTCCTAGATAAGGTGACAATTTCCTAAACTTTAAAAATCTTTATTCCCAAGCCCGGAAAAGGTTTTGGTTTTAGTAATCCTTACTGGGTAGTTAATGATCATATAAAAAAGGCAACCAAGTGACGGTGAAAAAGTGTTCTAAGCACTACTCTTCACAACATCTTAATTATTTTATTGCACGGAAAGAGTTTTGCAAATTTTTACTTGGAAAAAAGATGATAGGCAGCACTTGGGCTTGTCGTGAGTAATAAGTGAATACTACAATAAACGTGGCATGCCACAATAAAGCTGCAAACAAAGTAAAAGACAGTAGGACAGACTCAAGTGCTTGCCTGAGTCCTTGACTACCCATGCTGATGCGGCATTGACTCTGCAGAAACGTTTCGTCAAATGTGATTTTAATTACACTGCCATTCGCACTTTATAAGATTACGCAATAGTGGACTCATTCATCATTCAAAGAGGCGCTCGGAAGAGTGGCACCTCAGCTGTCCAAGCACTGTAAGTGATTTTAATATGCACTTTTGCTTGATGATCGCTTTTATGGTTTATAAATGGTAATTTAATTACCCGACACCTGCATTGAGCGTTATGTTTAACGGTAAAATCGAGTTTAATTTTTCGCGTTATTGAAAAATTGTCTGTGTGGGGTTTCTAAGAATTATTTATTTTTACTTGATATGTACGCGTTTACGATGGTCACTTGTTCTAGAAAGGCATCAAATACTATTACGTAACCCAAGCCTAATGATTTTCTTAAACAAATCAATAGACAAAAGAACTTGAAAAGCATTTAAGTCGACAGACTTGAAATAAGATGAAGCCAAAAATAAGCAAAGAACATTTCTCGCTTGCAACAATTTTTACATACATGCTTTTCAACACCCAGCGCCGCAGCGCAAAAATTGTTACGCTCAGCAACATTGTCGCTTGCGCATATTCTCCAACGCCCCCTTTGACTTTTCATCGGCATGGTAAGCTGAATGCCTTTGTGTGTTAAAATTTAGCTGTGCTCGCTGCTGCTCAGCAACTTGATTTATATTCTACATGACACCCGCTGCTAGAGCCATCAACATGGAATGGCCAATGGCTGCTGGCTGCTTCCTTAATCAACTTTTTTTAAAGACTTCCTCTTGCTTGGCAGTGGCCACTCACACACATACACCCCGACAGATAGGGCAATATAGATATGTATTTAACAAAATGTGCAACCAATTATATCTGCTTTCCCGTCGGTATGCGTTTTGTAACTACTGCTGGAGATAGTTTTCTTGCCACCTTGCTTAGTTAGCTGCCGCATTGTCAGCATACTTGCCGCACAGCATTTATAGCTATTTAAAATGCAAATTGAAGATCAGAACTCTAATGTGGCACAATCACATAGAGCAGCACATATGTAAGTACAAGCTATGAACGCAAAGTCGCTCTTGCCACATGTGCCACCTGAACTGCTACATGCCACATTTGCATCGACTTAACTGAATATTGCTACGTAGCGTCGACAGGCAACCGACGTTCTTCCGCCTCAGCGCTCAATGCTCACATTTACCTAGAAATGTTATTAACGTCATTAGCGTGGCATTTGTAACGCGCTGCATGCCGAGCGGTGGAGATAACCGACAGTCGCTGCCACAACCAGCAACAACCAAGGTGGTGAGCGGAAAGTCTCCCCACCTCATAAGTACCTCTTTTATGCAATATCTTTTGTATATGTGTGTGCAATCTATCTTCTGCGACGTTGCGTTGCAGGCAGTGCGTATGCCACTTCCCGTTCGCTCGCCTCGGAAAAAAGAATTTTAATTAATGCTGCCACCTTACAGAATTGTGTGGTACAAAGCGCAAAGTACTGATATGTATGTGTGTAGTTGTCAGGTGAAAGTTAAGTAGGTGGTGGTGGTTTTGTGTTTAGCCGTTTTTTGTATGCAAATTCCATTTCGCTTCAAACGTAATAAACGCGTGTTGAGCTGTGAATAATTTGCTGCATTTATTTATATTTATAATATGAGGTATTAGTCGCTGTAAACAGTTGATCTTATTTCAATAACCAAGAAGGAATATATGGTTAGGTATTAGTAATATCTGAGCTCATTTCTATTCAAGATTAGTCCTTGAGATCATCAGAAACTTGATTGAAAAGGGAGATCGCAAAGCGCCGGATAGGAAGTGGCTATACTTAAGACATCATTAGAGCCATTACTTGTCCAAAGAAGGAATAAAATATATAAGCCAAGAACTTTCCAGTTACATTCACATATAAATTCATATAGATTTTTTGAGACCTTATACCATAATGTGACTCATAAGCAACTCTTCAAGGTACATATATGTATGTATATTAAAAATTATTACGCCAAATTCGCGAATTCATAGTTTATGGTCATTTACAATAATGTTAGGTGAAAATGGTCATGGTCAAAATAATGCTGGTATCAAAAAGGAATCATCTACTTTGAGACGCTCCTCTATGGTCTTAAGAAATCTCCCAAAAGGGCATTGCTCCACAACCGCAACAAGCCGCTCACTGTGAGACATTTGCTAAACCATTAAAACAAATCAATAGGCAAATGTTGCAAGTTGGCGGTGTCTCAAAAGAAGTCTACAAACCAATGAAATTGGGTTTGTGTACTTCCATCTACCTTTAAATGTTTGTATGTATTAGAACCGGCAAGTGGTGCAACAAATGGCTGCATAAGTACGAACATTTGCACGTAAATAGCAGCAACAAATGTGCTAAGTTAGGGAAGCTCAAGTGGCGCTGCCATCGTAACACAGACGCCCCGTTGTGTATTAATTAGATGACGCCGCCACAAGCGACTCGCGGCGCAACAGAATGATTAAATTCGTTTGCTTCTGGTTGTCTGCCGCGGCGCGCTAGCCACAAACTGCAGCGATTGTTAAAGAAACGGTTGAAGCGGAGAAATTAAATCAAGTCATTTGCAATAAATTGCTGCCATTACACATACCTACACACATTGGTACAATGAGGCAATTGGAATGCAGGCAGCTCGTAGAAAACAAAATTTTACACATAAGCAGATAAATTTCACACACATACATACGCATATATGGTATACGTGCATACTCATATATATACACTTATTTGTAGACATGAGAACTTAGGCTGACATGTGAATGTCGAAAAAATTTATCTTATCGGCGGCAGTAACGCTGAGTGGATAGCAAAGGGAAGCATTTAAACGGCTATTGTTGGTCGTCACTGGACAATTTCAGCTTAAAAACGTTGCGATTAGAGATACATACCTTATTGCTTTGCAAATCCACAGTTGTGCAACTACAAGTTAATGGGCGCGGATTGAATTACGTGCGATGGAATTATCTGACTTTTAGTAGGCTTGATCCTCGTATTGCAAGTACAATTTCTGTTTATAACAAATTACAGACTAAAGAAACGAATATTTATTTTAATTGAAACGATTTTCTGGTTCAAAATGAATGAAATTTCTCCGAAAGTCTTTTTTTCTTCAAAAATTTAATTCTTTTCCACAGAGAATGTTTCAATACCGAGCAATTATTGCTTGGGTCAGCACATAAAAGTTAGTTGGACTATTTGAGTGAACTAAGTACATAAAAAGTGGTATTAAAGGGATAACAGATAGATCAAGTAGTGCCATCCGGTAACAATGTTTGGTATTTTTATTCGTTTCGGAACCTTGTCTATTGTAAGAAATGCTTAATCCTTATAGACTTCGTCTTTAACCACCGTAGTTATTGCCTTCAAAAATAACATTTTTAAAATCCTTTTAATAGTATGTCGAACACAGAATTATTGTAACCTTACAACTTTATTTCCGGCAATAAAATGTTTCTGTAAATAACTATTTTTAAATAAATTAAACTTTTGTGGTATTTTTCAACATAAGTACGAGGATATATTTCCTATCTTATTACATAGAATAGATATCCACTATCTACAATTATATTTATTTTCGTTTTACTATCATAACTAAACACCGCAATGGTGCGGCGCAAGCACATCTTCACTGAGCAACGATCAGTTAAGGTAAATTGAAAATTAATTGTATAAACTCGGTCGATGTTAGCAAGTATCATTCTTGTACGTTGAATGCTATGGACACGATTATTAACCATGCGGTGGCAGTGGCATCGTTAGTTTCCTTCTCTTTTGCAATAAGGCTGAATAGAAAACTGTTGGGAAGGCAGACAGTTTATCAGAGTCAAGAGAGAAAAACAATAAACAAAACTTCTTGATCATAGAATGTGGAAAGAGCTCTTTTCCCGCACCAAACACTGTCTCTTTCAATTTTTTGCACATGTAAATGCAGACTTTGATTTGATATACGAGGGATGACAATTAAGTAATGAGATTGATTCCATAAAAACTATTTAAAAATTATTCTACAACTCTGCCATCCCCTTCGAAGTAATCCCCTTGGGCAGCTATACAGCGCTTCCGGCGCGTTTTCCATGCTTCGTAACATTTCTGGAACGCTTCGACTGGGATATCCGCGAGTACCCTCGTCACGGCCGCCTGGATGTCCGTAATCGACTCAAAATGGGTTCCTTTGACCACCGATTTTGTTTTAGGAAACAAAAAACGTCACAGGGTGATATGTCGGGCGAATAAGGTGGCTATTGCAGCACGGCGATCCCTTTAGAGGTCAAATACTGGGACACGCTAAGGGCGGTGTGACACGGCGCGTTGTCGTGATGAAGGTTCCAGATACGAGCGATGTCTGGGCGCATCCTGTTGACTCGTTTTCGCAATCTTTCGAGTACTTGGCAATAGTAGACTTGATTCACAGATTTCCCTGGTGGAACGACGCGTTGCTCTTGATTTCGTTTGTCCATAATTCTCAAACCTCGTATAGCGTGAATCATTGAGAAAATAAAGACAAAATTTTGAAATCTTCATTAATATCAACTATTTGAATTCTTCACCATAAGTAATTAACAAAATAAATGCCATAGAATGTTGAACGCTTAATAGCAACACATATGGAAACATTAACTATTACCTTCATTGTTCCCATATTTATATACCGCCCCATAAAGTTCAATATATCCAGACAGTCTTTTACGAAATGGTCACAAATGCATATATAATATGCATATGCGAGTACATGAATACATGAAACTTTGTGAGCATGTTGTTCAAAAGAAAAGTTATTCTAGCTTTCGAGTGAGTGCTTTGTTTCTACTTTTATAGTTTATCAAATGTAATTGCGTGTCTATCAGCAAAAACACGCAACCTAATACCAGGTATTATATAGCACTAGCAGTTCCACCTTCACCAGCACCAGCCAAGTCCATATCTGTGCGAAATGCAAAACGAATTCAACAATACACCCCCTCCCGCTTCTGCCCCGCCGGTATTTCTCCCACCGCAAGAACTTATTTATGTCGGTGCTCAACATGGGAATTGCATTTTGCTACAGCAAAGCCAGTGAACGCAACCTACGCAATCGGCTGAGTGCTGCATTGCATGTTGCATGTTATGGGCGTTCGCAAAATCCTGAGAATTAATGTAATTTACGGGCTCATACATATTTAACCACTTAAATGCAGTTTAAATGTTTTGTTTTCAAAATTCTAATGAATGTCGTTAATCAGCTCAGAGTGAATTTAAATCGAAATTTTATAATAAGCAAACGCGAATTTCATAATGAATATAGAAATGAGTGGAGGTGGGAAGCAACTCCTAATTCTACTTTAGTTAGCGTTTGAAAATTGTCTGATATGCTCGAGAAAGTAATGAAAAACGCTAAAAAAATTTAATTTTTTGTTGCTTTTAAACATGATAAATTGTGTCAAAATTGCTCTAAGTAATAAGAATCATTTAAAATCCGCTTCCAGTAGTCGCATTTCCATTACCGTATGAGTTTAATTGCAACTTTTGTGTCGTCAGTCTGAGAATAGGCGACAACTGAAAGCCACTTTTTAAGCTGGTTGACTCATTACTTCAGATATGAAACACACTCAATCATCTGCAGAATTGTACAAAACGATAATATAATAAATGAAATTAAGTTCAAATTAGTATTTTGCTATCTCCTGTGGCTCAATACTACTACTGAACACAAAAGCAAAAAAAAAAAAACAAAACTAGCTCAGAATGATGATTTTTTCCAGCTTAGCGTGTTTCCTTTACATGATTCTTTAAAGAAAGGTGGAGCCTATTTGCTTCAATAAATTAATGGTAGAAGGTGGCCACTTAGGTTGCCAATTTGGTGAAAGGCATACTAAATTTGCTACGCTCAACTAAGTTCTAATAGCCATAATGTCTATGTGGCACAAATCTCATTCGGCTTAAGTGGCTTGACGCTCGCTTGAATTTATTACAATATCGCTACAAACTTTTAAGAGAACAATAAAAATACCTTTCGCTATTTTGTCGTTGAACCCAATTTCTCTAATTAATTATCATTTAAGTGCATTAGCGATAGCTAAGGAGCAGGGTTAATGGTTGGCAGGTAACTATTTGTTATTGTTGCTGTTGCTACTTTCTTCCTATCACCTATTTGCACGGGCACTATAGTAATTTAAATTTCTCTTAAAAGCTGTACGTGCAACAAAGTGGCTGAAATAGTGTCACCGCAGTGGCGAGTGGCCCTCTGGTATGCCAGCTTGGCTTCCTGCGTAATAAGAATATACTCGTAATGCAATTTGTTGCTGGTTTGATTGTTGCATTGTTGTTTATATCCGCAAGGTTTTCAGGAATTCCATGCAGTCACCGCAGCTGAGCGGTACTTTGGCACGTATGTGGTTTCTGTTGTCGGCAGTGCTGATTCAAGCAACATACAAACGTTTGGAAAGAAAGTGCTTTGCATTTTATGTATGTAAAGCTCCCCTCGTAGAAGCCCCCCTCCTTATTTGCAAAGAACTGGGACAGCCACTTTTCATAAGCCTCTTTTGAGTTCAACTTTACATCAACAAGGGCGTTCGCCATGGACGGAAACACTTGGCGCTATATCCGGGCTATATGATGGATGCGATAAAACCCCCAATTCGAGCTCCCATAACTTCTGACGAGTCATCAACGAAGTGTGTGGTCTGGTGTTGTCTTAGTGGAACACTACACCCTTCCTGTTGGCCAATTCTTGACGTTTCTGGTCTATGGCCATATAGGAGCAGCATGGGATGATTCCCTTCCAATCCCACCAAACACACAGCAAAACCTTCCTGGCGGTGAATCCCGGCTTGGCCACTGTTTGCAACGATTCATCGGCCTCCGACCACGACCGTTTTCGCTTGATTGTTGTATGTGATCCATTTTTCGTCGCCACTCACCATCCGCTTCAAAAATGGGTCGAGTTCGTTCCGTTTCAGCAGCATATCGAAGGCGTTGATTTGGTCCAGAAGTTTTTTTTTGCGTCAAATCATGCGGCACTCAAACATCAAGCTTTTTTGTATATCTAGCCTTCTGCAGATGGTTTAAATGGGTTTGGTGACTAACTTCCATCTTTTGGACGATGTCACAAGATTCCAGATGCCGATCTAACACGATGTTTTCCATGATTTGATCGGTATTCGTATTCACAAGTCTTCCGCCGGCTGGCTTAGCCATGGTGTCGTTTTCACCCGCTCTGAATCGTCGAAACCATTTCTCCGCAGTTCGAAGGGATAGAGTACCATCCTCCAAAACAGCATTAACCTCACGGAACGTTTCTCTAGCGGACTTGCCTTAAACGAAGGAAAACTTTAAAATAGCGCGAATTTGGCGTTAGTGAACATGTACACGTCTATAACTGTTGAACGCAATATTTGACAACCTTCTATAAAAATTGCAAGTAAATTGATTAATAAAAAATCATTTCCAAACAAATTTCAACGTCATAGAGTCAAATGACAAATTATCATACCGACAAGCGATTGCCATAACAACAAGAAACCTGAGTGTCGCACTAAAATAAGATAAAAACTTGCAAAAAAGAACTCAAATAAAAATCGAAAGTGCAATTGGTGCAATAATTTATCTTCAAATATAGACAGCGAACATACGTCATTTGCGAAAATAATTAAACAGTCGGGCGCTTTGGCTACGCAGCCTGAAGCGGGCAGCGACACCAGTGGCAGGCGAACAGATGCAAATGTACAGACTAATGCGCATTTGCACAAGTGTGGTTCACATAAAAGTATGCATGTTAGGGTGGTCCATAAAAGAAAAATTTGTGTCGGAAGCTTTCAATGATTTCGAAAATAAAGTATTTTACTGCTTAAAAAGATTTAAAGGGGTGTCGAGTCGAGAAAAAAAGTTCAAATTAAATTATTAAGTCTTAAAATTTTCTTCTTGGTTTGTTGCTTCTGTGTAACCTAAAGGTCATGTAATAGTAGTTGTATTTGTAAAATTTATTTTTGTGGTATATTTTGCATTATAACAGAAAAGCACAATTATTCCTCCTAGTTTTTAAGGACCACCATAATGCTTATTCATAAGAAGATATGTAGCTTAATGAGCAACACTGCCAATAAAACATAAATACAGGCTCATAAAATAATATAAATGAATATGTCAATTTGACTCAACAACAACAATTGCAACAAGAATGTAAAGTGGTAAAACTTTTCCAATTGCAATCGCAAACCTGTTAAAGGTGGTAATCAAAGTAAGAAACACGCAGATTTTAAAACTCAAAAAACAACAACAACATACAAGTAACGAACAGTCAAGCCAAACCCACTTATTAAGGATACATGGAAATATAAAGTCATAAGTAGAGTCATATACCAAATGAATTTATATCAGTGTTGGAAGTCGGCGTATACTGCCTTAGAGTAGTATCTATACGAACTCTAGAATTGTTTACCACTAAATAGACTTTTTTTTTTGTGGTTCAAAAGAATAGTCATTATAGATTTCAAGTGAGTGCTTTGATGAGTGCTTTGTTTCTACTTTTATAGTTTATCAAATGTAATTGCGTGTCTATCAGCAAAAGCACACACAACCTGATACCAGGTATTATATAGCACTAACAGCACGCTTGCTTTCAGTATGCTCTGACTACATTATCTAATTTAGTCAGACGTATGTAATATAGGAAATGGTTCTCGATTCGGAAAAAGGAAATGTAAGTCGCTATTTATTTATTATTGTATTAAGCCGTAACTTATGTTAGGTTACAGAGCTGATCCCTTTAAGTAGCTTATCGATGAATGCAAAGTACAAAACCACAATGAATTATTTAAGCAATAAACCGAAAAGCGTCTCTGAATGAGTATGTAAGTAGTGTTTGAGAAATGCTTAGGATTTTGTCCATAGATCAGATCATAAGAGCACCAGCAAATTTTTAGGTTATACCTCATAAATCTTACACTTTTCAGTTCCAAACATAATTATAATTTACTTTAGTTTTCAACACTGCCTTACCATATGAATATTTACAAAAATTCGCAAGCGACGAACACACGAAATATTAATGCACCTGCAACAACGATCGCGTGTACAAAATTTGTTGTTATTTTGGCGTGGCATGACGCTGGAGTATGGCGGCATAGAGCGGTGTGGGCAGCGTGCCACTATGATTGCTGTTGCCGCCGCGGCTGTCAATACACATGTTGCATTTGAATTTGCATTTGCGCCAATCAAGTTTTGCACTTAGACACTAGCGCTGTTGTTGTTGCTGTTTTTAGGATGTTTATACAATGGACTTTGACTGTGGCGCAGAAGCGGGTGCCCGAACGCATTGGCATACGGCGTTGCTTCTTTGATGGTTGACGCTGGGTAGCGTGTGGCCTAAACTCTAGACTGTGCCGTCGTGCTGACTCCACCTATGTTGCTGTGTTTGTTGTAAATACTCATGAGTATGCTTAATCAGTAAGTAGGAAATGAAACTGCCTCCAAACTGACATTTACGTAAATTTAATGATTTTACTATTGATTTATGGCAATTTGATGTTGGTGATTGAAAATTAGTATTTTTTCTCTTTTTTGGCATTGGAAATTGATTTAAAAATGAATTTTGAAAGTGTTTTAAATTAATTAAATAACTATAATTGAAATGAAAACCTTATTGTTTTATCAGCATATTTCTGACTTTTAATATTATTAAATGTAATATTTTTCACTTTTAAACATTTTTCTTTGAAATCTCCTCACATAGAAAAGACTTAAGCGACGAACTCATTTCAGTCAAAAGCACAAATTATTAAATGTTTCACAAAATGTCAACAATAACATCAAAGTCGTGCCAAAATGCTAACAAACAATTGTTATTACTATTGATTAACACCCTAACAACGCAAATCATTGCCACAAGCTGTGCGCCACGCGCCTTCCGTCTGCGAAATAACCGTGTTGCGTCCAAAGCACCAATCAGTAGTAACAGCAGTTGTGTTTTTGCTTTTGTAATTTACAGTATTGCTGAATTTATTATATTTTCATTCCTGCCAAAAGGAAATTTTACTTACTTATGGGTGAAACAAATCGCAACTGTTGAAGAAAGTGTGCAGTCTGGCAGCTTACAATCGCATTTGCCTGAATTTTGGTATGAAAGTGCGCTTTGGTTGTTATACCTGGCCTTAGGTCATAATTTAGGTTTTGCTATTGAAAGTTAGCCCGAAACTAGAGCAAATCTTGCGACTGCCTATCGTGCCGCCAATTGCTTATAAATTGCAATTATCTCTGTGCTACGCTGCGCTGGATAGCGGTGAATAACAGCTGATAGTTGTGAATAAAAGTTTAGTGCCGGCAGTTGCTCATGGCAAGTGGAGTATAAGCTGAGTTGCCACAAATATTGGCGCGATGCTTAAGCTTTTGCATGATTGGCAAAGTGCAACAAAATTTAATTTTATTTGCGGTAATAAGTTTTTGAACAAAGTTGTCATCGACTTTTATTATTGAAACGGGTTTATGCGAGCGATTCTTTCTTACAATTAATTGATTACTAAAGCTCGACTTGTCGTTCACCTTTTACGAATGCTAATTTTTTCAGTCGAACTAAATTATTGTAGCACTTTACGAATAGAAAATATATTTAGCTTATTGAAGCGAATATTGCTTAAGAATCTTTTAAAATTAAAAAAATATCATTTTTATTAAAATATATTTTTTATCTTTGTAATATAAAAGTTAGTTTAGTTCCACATTTTTCTACTTATAAAATTGGAGTTGCTTGGTCGGAATTTCTTGTTCAAATTATCCTCTAACAAGTAACATTCTACTACTTTTTGCTTTCAAATAAGCAAACAGATATAATATATGCTAGCTCCATCCGGGTGTTCTGGAATATCGAATGATCCTTTCAAGACCCCACACGGAACAATACTTTTTCTTCATCGCAGTGCAATAAAACCTTCTTTCAATCCCTTTTGATTGCCTTTCTTAGCTATCTCCGCAACCTCAATTTGTGCAATAACAAGGAAAAACAAAAAAAGCTAGCAAATTGGTTTTAACCTTTCAGCAAAAACACTAGCAAATGTCAGCAATATTCCAGATATTAAAGTACAATTTGTTATTACACACACACACACAGCCGTGCCGAAAATTTGCAATCAAACCGCATTCAATTAAATTTAAGCGACCAATTAAAAAATAAAATTATTGAAAACATATAAATATCAAAATACCCGAGCATATCTGTCCGTCCGTTGACCACTTTAACGGGTGGGCAACGCTGTTTTCGATGTAATTGGAAATAATTTATCTGCAAGGCTTTTAAAGGAGATTTCGATTTGACGGTGGGAGGTATGCGCCCGAGTGGTCTAGCTTGGAAATGTGCTATATGCAAATATATATACATTCACATGGTACTTATATAAATGTTAGTACCACATAAAAATTAAAATTAGACGTCCCTGGCGCTCCGTCTTGGCGGGCGGCTTTATCAGAGCGAACGATCTACTCCCACAAGTCGGCTAAAAAAAAATTTGTAAATTTTGTGTAAAACTTTTGTAATTATACTCTCGCAACAAAGTTGCTAAAGAGAGTATTATAGTTTTGTTCACATAACGGTTGTTTGTAAGTCCTAAAACTAAAAGAGTCAGATATAGGGTTATATATACCAAAGTGATCAGGGTGACGAGTAGAGGTGAAATCCGGATGTCTGTCTGTCCGTCCGTCCGTCTGTCCGTCCGTCCGTCTGTGCAAGCTGTAACTTGAGTAAAAATTGAGATATCATGATGAAACTTGGTACACGTATTTCTTGGCTCCATAAGAAGGTCAAGTTCGAAGATGGGCAAAATCGGTCCACTGCCACGCCCACAAAATGGCGGAAACCGAAAACCTATAAAGTGTCATAACTAAGCCATAAATAAAGATATTAAAGTGATATTTGGCACAAAGGATCGCATTAGGAAGGGGCATATTTGGACGTAATTTTTTTGGAAAGTGGGCGTGGCCCCACCCTCCACTAAGTTTTTTGTACATATCTCGGAAACTACTATAGCTATGTTAACTAAACTCTACAGGGTCGTTTCTTTCAGGCATTTTCATATACAGTTTAAAAATGGAAGAAATCGGATAACAACCACGCCCACCTCCCATACAAAGGTTATGTTGAAAATCACTAAAAGTGCGTTAACCGACTAACAAAAAACGTCAGAAACACAAAATTTTACGGAAAAAATGGCAGAAGGAAGCTGCACCCAGGCTTTTTTTAAAAATTAAAAATGGGCGTGGCGTCGCCCACTTATGGACCAAAAACCATAACTCAGGAACTACTCGACCGATTTCAATGAAATTCGGTATATAATATTTTTTTTAACACCCTGATGACATATACTAAATATGGGCGAAATCGGTTCTCAACCACGCCTTCTTCCAATATAACGCTATTTTGAATTCCATCTGATGCCTTCTCTGTATAATATATACATTAGAAACCAATGATCATAGCGGAATAAAACTTTACTCAAATACGGTATGTGAGCTGAGGTATCCCTTGTGGAAAAATTGTTGTGATCGGACTATAACTTTTCAAGGTCCCTGATATCGAACACGAAGAACTCAGTGCCCAACCTAACCTAACCTAATTTTTCACCGAAAATATCGGTAAATCTCTCAGAATTTAATTCTAATTAATTTTACAACAAAATAAAAAAATATGTAAATGACGGATAATGAAATCTCGATTATCACTTTATCGTGCGAGAGTATAAAATGTTCGGTGACACCCGAACTTAGCCCTTCCTTACTTGTTGTTTTTTTTTGCTATTCAACATTTATTTTATTTTTCTATTTTATTTTCCTCTTTTGTCGTTACACGCTGTCGCTAGGCGCCAAAAGCCACAGCTAATTTGCGGCTGCGGTGTTGCCTTTTTGGCCACTGGCATAAAATGCAACAAAGTATCTCTTTCGAAGTCAGATACTTTGTAGCAAAACGCTGTATAGGGTAGTGATTTCGCAGGGGTGTTGCGTGTGATTTTGTACTTGATACCTTGAGTAGTTTTGCTACTCGATTGTTAAACGCGCTTGTGGCACATAGTATTATTTAGGAAAATGTGGTAACTTGAATTTTATTGGTTATTGGAAAAATTATGCAGTTGTTGTTTATGTTTACACTATTTATATACGAGTAGATAGTTAAAGTAAGTATATGTTCTAGAACCAGAAGCAACAAAAAGGCTGTGTTTCGACATACAACAAATACACGAAAGAATTCGAAACAACTGATAAAAAGTTTAATTTAATTTCTTTTAGAGTTCGACAGTCTGAATGCATTTCGTGGATGAGCTCCTTTGTTTATGGGAAAACATATGAAGCAGAAAATGCAAAAAGAAAGCTTTGATTATTGCTTGATATTTATGTATTTTATGTTATATAATTTATATGGAACTCTGCTCACTCAATTCACTCAAAAAAATTATTAGTATTTGGATTTTAACCACGAAAAAGCAATTTCGTTAATCATTTTTGATCAACTTTATTATAACATCACACCAAATTTGTCTTATATGCAATAATAAAGCTGTACCAAAGCTGAACTTGAAAGACACCTTCCGCTGCCAACCACACTGTCGTTGCTTAGTGCGCTCTCCTAAAATGCTTTTCACAACCCTTTTACGAGCCGCGCCACATACGAACACACACATACATCTGCAATGCTGTCATGATTTATGTGTATACCCATACATTAAAAGTATACACAGAAAATAGAGAGTACACGTGTTTTTTGCAAGGATTACTGGCGTCTTTACCACTTCAAAGGCAATCAGTTGCGGTGGATTGTGGTAAAATTGACTATGAGTTGTGTCTCGCCTAAAGTTCGTTTGCTTTTGACTTGCGGAGGCACAACCAACACACCCGACAGTAGTATTTAGTTGAACTTGACTAGAGCTCACGTTGAATTTGCTTTGGGGCAGTATCTGACTGTGGCGCGATGTGTTTATTACAGGTGAAAGGTATTTACAATGTTGCAAGCAAACATTTTTTTTTTTTTTTTTTTCAAAATATGATGTCTAAATTTGTTTTTGTTTTTTAAGAATTATAGTTCTGCTAGCGCTTGTAGTTTCTTCCAACACACGAAATTCAGCTTATCCATTAAGAGAAAGCACGCCTGAAAATTTCCGTTTATACGTTTGCTTATAAAAAAAAATTCTTTGCGGAAGTAATATACTACTTGTTAAATTTTGTGTGTCTGTTTCTTTCTTTTAGTTATTTCTGGAGGTTTTAAAATTTTTAACAATTAAGGCATATTTTTCTTTAGAGTCACCTCTTTTAAAAATCTATTATACCCAAATGGAAACGTTGGAGACCGAATAATGTATATAAAAGAATGATCAGCATGCAGATCTGAGTAGATTCGGTCTCTCTATTCGCAATATTCGTTAATATTTTTCTTCACTTTATTAAAAATAATACTGAGTACTATTTGCACCCACTCCACGCAATAACAGTTTACAGTTATTATACAAATATATAGAAAACATATATGTACAGAATTATCTTGCACACAAAGAGTAAAACTGAAATTAAAGTAATCAAAAGAGTATTTACTATCACCTGTGGCAGCAGATTAGTACTCATTGCAAACGTGAAATTCCCTCCGAAAAGCAGACATCGCAGCCGACGTTTTATTTTCTCTTCTTTTTCATCTTCAGTAACATCACGTGGCAGCAGGCAGGCGAACGGCATTTACCGCATCACTTCCTCGCTATTATGATAGTGGACGACGTCGTCAGTGGGTCCAGCAAATGCTCCAACGTATTCGCACGCATTATTTTTCTTAATTCCATCTGGCTGCCCAACAAAACGCAAAGCAACAAACACTCAGTTAAAGGAAAACGAAAATACAATTTTCCGTTTTTTCCAGTTGACATGTAATAAAACACGAACGTGGTAACCCCCAGAGCGCAAAGCCAAGTAGGTGGCCCAGTGCGTTTTTTTAGCGGCATTTTTCCAAAATTATTAAGTTGGGTTTCAATAAATAACAAAAATATACACATGTACTTGCGTAACATGGGGCCACATGGTGTCTATAAAATAAGGAAGAAAAACTCTTTTATTTTCTAAATAAATTTTCATATATTTTATTAAAACTAAATTGAAAAGTTGAATATTCTTAACAATTTAATATTTATGAGCCCTGCTTTATTATTTATTTTGCCACAAAAAGTCCTTAGGGCATCGTTAAAAGTAAGATGACAAGCCAGTGACTTTTAGCATGTCATCATAACTTAACCAGCATATTAAACATGCAAAGTGTAATTTATGCGCTGTGCAAAAAGTACAATCAAGGGCAGAAGTGAGCTCCTTCATGCCAGTATATAAATTCTTCAATAATAATTTATGTTATAAAATATGTATTGCTTCGTTAGCATGCAAAATAATTTTATTAAATATTTAAATTTTGATTTATACTAACTTGTTAAAGCGAAAGGGGACTCCATTCTGGTCAAAACAATATACTGAAGACTTAAGCGCCGAACTTTTCGCTATCAGAACAACAATTTTGCCAGAAATTGTAACATGCTACAGCTAACATTGCATTTCTGGACAAGTAGCTATTGAACCATGAAAGTGGCAGCAAATAAATACAAACAAAAAGATAAAATGCTAAGAGGTTTATTGGAAATATTATAATATGGCTTTATTGCCGTTGGCGGGCAATTGTAGTGGGCGTCACCAGTGATATTAAAAAGCAATTCAGCATTCTCTAGTATTCACCTGACTTTCATGTAGTAAAAGCAAAGAAGCTGCTCCTAAGTGAGCACCTACATACACATAAATAAACACATAGAAGTGCCGTGGCATTGTCTTGTGGCAAGCGTTTTTTTTTTTTTTTTGTTGTGCCAATCTTTTCTTTGCTTTGCCACTGCCATGCATTTTTACACTGGCTTTCAGGTGATATTAACATAGAATATGCTGGTAAGGCTTAAGATGAACGCTTTCGCTCGGTTGCCATATTTTCCAGACTTTTTTTACTTGCATATGGCAGAGGATAGTTGCGGCTAGTTTGCTAATGATAGTTTTTATCATTTATGAGCATTGCCATTTAAATTAATATAAAAAGATGGCGATTTAACGAAGCGTAGAGTCATCGAATTCGTATTTCAGGCAGTTTCAATGGCAAGCAAAGGATAAATATATGTATTAGTAGCGATGATGATCGATTTGGTGTGGGTTTTATAGATTTTTGAACGTCGATTTAGATGCAAATAACTACGGTTATGTTAATATACCATTTCTTCATGTAATATTAAGACATGCGGTAGAACTACATACATACATACATACAATATGTCGGCACATAACATATGTACATTAGTTTAAGTTACGTCATTCAGAATCTAAGTATAATTTTAAGACTTACTATCAGTTTATGTCTAAACTACTTATAGCTAGGATTTGAAAACATTTTAATGGTCACGTAAAGCAAGTTTATTATTTTCTTCTATAACCGTTCTCTTCACTGAACATAGCTTTCTCACTTCCTTTCGTACTTTCCATCGATTAATCAACCAGCCGGCTGCAATTAGCAATAATGCGGTAGCGAATTGCACGCTTTGATCGGAAACACTCTTCGCACTATCAAAGGCATCCTGCCGCGTGTGCTGCCACTGTGTAGCGTTCATTGCGACAGTAAAGCGCTGATGGTGTTTTATTGCAGATGCAAATTAAATTTGCAGATGTCTAAGGTAGGATGAATGGAGATATATCTGTCAAGAAATATATACAAAATAACAATAACAGAGGTACGCGCTTCCAGCTGCAAGCCAAATAATCCATTGGCAAGCCCTTTATGGTTGGGATAAATGTCGTGAGGCGTGCGCAGCTGTCGCGACTGGCAAGTGTGTCCAATCACAAAAATGCAAATTATTTCTGAGATAAAACACTTTATGGCTGGGCTTAACATTTTGTTTTTTTATAGGTTGCATATATGTATACTCATAGGATCCTTCTTAATTGCAGGTTTTAATATTAAAAGCACGATAGCAATACAGCTGCAGATTTCAAGTTTATTGTTAACGCTTCCATACTATATATCTTGCACATAAATAGCAATTATGTTGCTGTCACAATTCAGTAACACCATTCAATTTTAAACCAAAGCGTGACAAAAATAAATTAAGATCATCCAATTATAAATATAAAAATAGTTTAATGAGAGAGTTTCAAAAGCGCAGAAAAATTCAGCAATAAAATTTTATATTTCTTTAATTGTCTACATTTGTTTAACATAACTCTTTAATTCATTACTGACTCTTTCAATTTCGAGCGAATATAGAAAGGAAAAATATCAATGTTTTCATTTGATCCTCCAGTACAACGAGTATATACTATTGCACTTCGAGCGTTTTTCTTTTTCTTTAAAAAAGGTAAGAAGAAAGATACATAATTTTGATAACAAATTTTAACAGTATACTCGTAAATAACTAATTTATTTCCCCTTTGAAAATCGTAGAACAAATTAGCCATGATTGAGGTAAAAATTTCTATAAAACGCCGAAATCAACAAAGAAGTGTCTTTCTGAAAGTGCATAAATTTTCATATCTTCTTTTATAAGGACAATTCAATGCAAATTTGTATGAAAAGTAGCCTAAATCACAAAGAGTCCTAAAGCTATCCATCGCCTACCTGCGTGTGTCAATAGAAAGGCTTAGAAAGCAATAACAAAATTAATGGTGCAATCATTGGCAACAGCATTATAAGGAAAGTACCGTGGACAATAGAATTCGCGAAGAATTGCTTTTCCCACGCTTGATTAAATGAAATTTCTCCATGCCACCAGCTTGGTTGTAAATACTACTGTGCGGTTTACTGGCTGCTGGTGTTGTAAGTTGAATATAGTAGTGCTGCATCTCAGGCAATGCGGAAGCATTGGGAAGCACTTCACTGCTAATGAATTGTTCGTTTACGTAAGACGTCTTTCGTAAGAATCATCCAAGTTTTGCCTTAACATAGATATTTTTTCCTTTGATTGTTTTTAAGCAATGACTTTGCAATGTTGACTATTCTTTGTTCTTTTATGGTGACGATTTCTTTTTCAAGATTTGTGCAAGTATAAGAACATGTAAGTGTTTATACTTCCATATGGAGGCATTTATCGAAACCCACGTAAGGCATCGGCAGACGACACAAATTTTTAAAGTTTTATACAACCAGCACTATAACTTATAATACATCTTTTCATCATCATATATCAGAAGAAAACGTTGGGAAGTATTACATCAGGAAATATGAGAGCAAAGGACGAGTTCATTAGTTTTATCATAAGGATTCTACTCAATCTTTAAGTTAATGTAATAGTAATTCGATGTCATTATACCTACATCAAAGATGGCACATTATTTCCACGACGATTACGTAACTGGAACGAAACCAGATTTTTGTGTGGTTAAGAATAAAGTAAGCCCGACATTCTTCCAAATTAAGTCATGGGTCTGCTACTATAACAACAACATAGTGCATCGTCTATTTTTCCGGAAAACTTTTCTAGTAACATTTATGTTCTCCCCATATATGAATGGCTTAACTGGTGTAGGGAATGAGTGACTCATTAAGTGCATCGGCGCAAAAGCGAGCGATGCGAGTTAACTTCTTACACTTATTGTTGACATACACTCAATATTATATAATACATTTGTGAAATTCTGTATGCGTTAACGTCCAACCTGTGGAAGTACGAAAATCAGTTAAGGGACAACAATTTGTCAGTCTTTAACTGCCTTCGAGTAATCGTACAAATATAAATCTTACACTCCCTCATCATGGTTTCTTCGAACGAAAATTTAAGTGCAACAAAATCGTAATAAAAGCGCCAAAACAGGGCGAAGTTGCATTCAAACGAACTACAATAACTAAATAAAACATTTGTAATGGATACTTGCGAATGGCTCTGTGGCGAGGTGTGAATACGTCTCGAACATTTGAACATTTGAAACCCCAAAATTTGGCTTAGCTGCAATTTTCAGCCCGAGAACCAAGTGTTGGAACAGTAACTGCGAATGCAATTAGTTTGCTTAGCATGAATAACTGGGCCAACAGCGATTAGTAATTGAAGAATGAACGATAATCATTTGAGTATTGCGTAGAGTTGTTACAAAAACAAAAAAGGCTATCCAATACTTATTTGCATATACATACATACATATGTGTATAAGAGCAAGCAATATTAAACATTTAAGACATTCGGTTGACTCGACATCCATTCAGAAAAACCATATTGCGTACAAGAATAGCGGATTTAATTTTAAATTTATAAAGAGTTGATAAATATTTGAAAATTAAAATAACATAAATTAAATTTGAGAAATATACTCTAAACTCTCTAGATAAAACAAAAATTTTATTCCCAGTTGCCATATTCTATAAAAACGAAACAGACGTGCGTTGAGTTTCTACCACACATCAATTTAAAAAAAGCGATTATTTGGCTCAATGTGTGGTATAAGTGAAAATTAAAATCTTTTACGAGTTGCTTGTCCACCTCAAGAATTCACTCTAGTATTATGTACCGAAGTGTATTACAAACACTAGTTTAACATATTTTTCTTTTAATTTTGGAGTATTTGATAAGCAAAGAAAGAGAAACTTGACAGAAATACACTGTTCTCCATGTCTTATTTTGAGCCTAAAACCAAGTTCGTCATAAATCGTTTCATATACTTGATTTTATATCACCACGTCCAATTGAGTCTGATTTCTTGATTATGGGAACGTTTTGTCGAAAATCAGGGAAAATGTTAGAACCTACTTATTAGTGGAGAGTTCCAGCGCAAACAAAGAATAAAAATTATATAACATATATAATATATAAAATATTATTAGTAACAAAGGGTAATTAGAACTAGATGAAGGATCCCACAGGAAAAAGTCCAATGGCTGAAGAATATGTTTATAATAATAATATTTCCATTGATTTTAACTTAAAACTGGCTTATCCTTTGAAAGCTTTCAGAAAAACTTAAAATCCTTCGAATGAAAGCTTTTAAAATGAGAAAAAAAAATCATAGCACCTAAATTGGCACTCATTAATCGCTGGACTGTTAATTCTTACAAAGAAGAAGAAAACGTGTATGAATAAGCGTGTACGTAAAAACAAAAGTAATCCCCCAAGTAACACCTGAACGCGCCGAAAATGGTGAGTTGCCAATTATTCAACTCATTCATGTGAAATTGTTAAAACTTAAGAATCTGTAGAATTTCCTCAGCACTGCCAGTCAGCAAACAACTCGCACCGCTAGTACCATAAAAAGATGGTGGAGTTCAAGCCAAATGACCATATCTTAAATTAACTCTTTCCGGCGCGACCAAAGAAGGCAAAGGCATGTCATGGCTGGATTAATTTTATACTATTGCATTTAGACACACATACAACACTTACATGCAGCTATATAGTACGCAACCCAACCCATATATTCACCCATATACAGGCGCATGCGCGCTGTCACAGCGACAATTTTCTTGTCCAAATAAACGGCTAAATAAATTATATAAATTTAATGAAGTCATAATTTAAAGGGAGGTTCTGAAAACGCGGTAAGTTGAGTGTGTACGCTGAGTTTAGAAGTGAGTGGTAAAAGGTAATGTCTTCAGACGGACTAAAAATAACTAAAAATCAGCGGCATAATAATAACTTAGTTAGTTGCATACGCTAATTGTGGTTATGTGTGATGAGTCAACGGATTCTTTCTTCTCGTGGTCTGTTTTGAGTCTCACATTGAAATTATAACTAACTGTGGTTGAGAGTGAGAATGCGGTTCCTTCGCAAAGTGAAAAACTGCACCAGCACGTACGCAAGGGCCAATTGTTCGTAGGTATATCTGGGTACGCAATCTGCCACAAACGTCACAATGCTATATCTCGATGTCAGTGAACAACATTTTCTGCGAATGTATTTGCGCTGCAGTTGCTTAAATTGCTGTTGGTGTTTTTGTTGTTTTGAGGAAATAAGCGCGGTAGCATCTCTTTGATTAACGACCCTTTGGGCTTGCCGCTCATTAGACAAGGCGAGCAAAATTTATTATAATGCAGATGTAGATGTGACATGTTATGTGTTTGATATAAAGGAATTATATTTCATTGCAAACTTTACAAGAAAATTGCTCAAAGCTGGAAATAAAATATAAAGTTACACGCATTTTGAAGTGTAATATTGTTTTGTGGTTTACTTTTGAAAAATACTCAAATATTTAGATAAAATTGCTTTATTAGGAACTTTCTTTTTTTAAAACTTTTTCTTTATTGCAAAAGCTTTTATTGATTTTTGGTAACATTTACCGAATTTCAAAAAGTTTTTATTCATAGCCTATACAGAGCTTCCGTCCGAATTAAGAAGCCTTCACTTATTAAAAAACTTTCACACTTTTTGAAAACTTTTACTTTTTAGCTCAGCGTTGATAGGTTTTGCGCTTGCAGCGTGAGTTATCGACCTGAGAGTTGACATTGCGGAAGCGCCGAATACTGTTGACCAAAGAATGTCATGTGCGTCTATGCAGATAGCTAATAGCATTGGCGGGATCCGGAATAGCACTGGAAACTGCGAGTGGTGCTCGGTGACTGGTGGTGGTGGCTTTTTAAGATATCGAGGAGAAATATTGACAGTTGATATGCGAAAAATGTAGCACACTGAGGACAAATTGTAGGGGAAGCAATTACTTGTTTAATTCTTTGAAGAAGTGTCATACCTAATGGAAATGTCATATGAGAAGGAGTGAGGCAACTGCTCTGTATTATTGCACTACTGGCGAAGGGTTTTGGAAAATCTTTACGGCTTCCAGAATATACAATTTGATATTTTGTCGACAACTTTATAACAGGTGGTAGCATTGTAAGCTTAATGTCTTGAAAAATCGTTTCATTGTGATCAACCATGAGTCATGTCTACATTTAATGATGTAACTAGCATATTTTACATTTAGCTTTGGCTTTGCTTACTCGAAGCTGTCCAGAGACTGGTAAATAGAATTGCTCAGATATTGGTGATGTTTGCCTGTGAACATTTATATTTACTTTTCCATAAGCTTTTTTAAGATTATTTCCTAAAAATTTACCTGACTCAAGTAGAAAGCAGTTAGGTGTAAGAGGTGGCAGACCACCACTTGTTCTTTCAATAGCATTTAGAGAATAAGATTCATAATTCCATCACCGAAATTGATTTTTGCAACAAGCAATTGAAACCTTATAAACACCTTACACAAACTAAGTTATTCAAAGTTCGATGGCCCGCTTTTTTGGCAAGTGACACGAAAACAAGTCTGTTTTGAAGCCAGTGGCTTTTTCGGTTTCATATTCGTCTGTATGTAAATGCATATTTACGCGCTGTCCATCAGTTCGTCATTGAGTTGCTGCTCAATTATGTTGCTGTTTTTATTGTTGTTGCCGCTCAATTTTCTTGCAGACAAATTCGTTTATTAAATTTCATGTTTTAATTGAGTGCTACTGAAGTAGCTATTCGTTTGCAGCCACTTAAGAAGCAGAGAAGTAAATATAATTACAAATACAACAACGACGAAAGGTGATAACTATTTACAATATTAAGTGCTTGTTTGTTTGTGTCTGTGGCTAACAACTAATGTGATATATTACAAAAATGTTTAGCTTAGACATTCAGTTACTTGTCGTAGCAACTTCATGTTTTTGTACATGTAAAGATGTGCAATCATTTGAAAACTTGCCTCCCGACGTCTAGTCTTGATGTGTGGCGACAGAAATTGAAATCCATGATATCTAATAAGATAACTTATCTAGTGTTCCTACGAGGGATTCAAGTCTACCTAATTTGGTAATCAAATTGTATGATATGTAATTAATTTTTAAAAAGATTAAAAAGTAATAAACTTTCAATAAGCCATAAATTATTAAATAAAATAGTTTGAATATCTCAGTAATGAAATTAAATGCAATAAGTACTAAATTAATGATATCCAATTCGTTATGCCCAAATTTTTAGTAGCAATTTAAAAATTACACAGTGGATAAACAATTTACCGCAACAAATTATCAGCAGCAAAGATTTAAGCAAATTGCCGCAACAACACAACAGTTAACTATATATATGTACGTCAACAAACACATACACATAATTTTCAAAAAATATTAATATTCGTTATCTCGTTTAATGAACGAACAATTTTTTTTAATTTCGACATACACACACATATATAAGCGCCGGTTATGTTTGCAACCACCATATTTTCAACGCCTTCAACAAGCCGAGCACTCCACTGAGATAGGAGATATCAACGCAAAACTCCCACGAAAAGTCGACGGCCGCCCGATAAGGCTGACAAATTTATCTAACGCACACACACATAAAGCTTTAATGGTGGTTTTTGTGGGCTGCCACAAATTGTGGCACATAACTTGCGATGCTGCCACCAAATTTGTTATACATTCATGTCAATAAATTTTGTAAGAATAAAATTTTTAAAAAACAAGTTTTTGTGGCAGTGAATTAACTTTTCCAAATGCGGACATGAATTATTTCGATATGAGAATTTTCTATATAAAAATGTGTATATAATTATCTGACTTTGTGTATATGTATTTGCGAAGGAGATACAAGTATGTCAAGCGTAATAAAATTAGTTTTTAAGTATACCCACATGAATTGACAGCAAGCTGGTGCCTCTTGCCGCAACTGACCGTTTGTTCCGTACTCGAAAAATTGAATGCTTTCATAGTTGTTGTTGTACAGAAATATTTCAAATAATTTGTCATAACAAAGTGATAAGTTTGTTATGGATTTTTGCAGTTATTTATTCGTTCATGTGCGTGTATATAAAAATGTACAGTGACGTGCAATATTTAAGCTGAAAGAAACTATAAAATTTTAATTAATATTTAGCGAAATAAGTACTCTGACATTTTACAAATAATAACGAAAATAATTATAGCTGCGAGATCTTGCCCACTAAGTTCTATGAAATGAAAAATGCAATAAAAAATATCAAATCTATTAGTAAATTCACGCAAGAAAATGTAATTTGTTGTCGCATTAAAACAATATCCCGAATATTTCGGGAATTTTCTATGTATATAGTATGAAAGAATATTTTGAGATTTTTATAATCCCGCAATAGGATTTTTGCAATAACATCGTTTGAAAATTAAACAGCTTGCCACCAATTGAGGTGAAACAGTAAAGTAAATCGCCTCACAGCTGCTAACATATGATGCGCATACACAAATCAAACAAAAAAAATTAGTGTATGTTTTTTTGAAATTTCTACAAAATATTACGTTCTTCATTCTTGAAAGCGGAAATTCAACTTGTTCATGTCTTCGAACCAATACAATTAGCGACTAACAAAGCAATCTTACTTGGAAATAATGGGTGGCCTGGGTGGCACGGCAAATCAATTGTGGTCTTTGTGGCACAAAAAATTGAATTTAACGAGCTTCGTTTGCAATCAGAGGCCAAATCACCTGTGCTAGGTACATATTTATACATGCACATATACAGTGTGTGCAAATAACTGCAGCAGTAGATTTGTATAATTGCTTATAAATCAACTGGCATTGCAAAGCAAAGCATATGGGATTATCTGGATCTCAAAAACTCAGGGCAATTAAATGCGCTTAATTCGTAGTAAATCGAATGAGGTAATAGAAATTCTTAATGAAAAATACTATATTCACACATAGCTATTAAGTATATTTATAAATTTTATAAGACATTAAAGCTTTTACTGGATGTTGGACTGCCCATAGAACTTGTTATATTATAAATAGCTTTAAAAACAAATAATATATAATGTTTTCTATACATGCACCCTCATTTTTCTTTAATCACGGTCCTCACTGCTGAACTACCAAATATTTCGCAGGCGACTGAGCGTCTAACCAGTCGAGTGCTGGATACTTTATATACCAATATTGACGGTTGTTCACAGAAAAAGGTAATTTTGCATTGTTGTTACCCAAAAACAAAATCATGACATGTTTGACCCAAATACCTTGCCACAATGAAACAAGTAAACAATTGTGTTGGTTATACGTAAGTTATATGCATAGACATATGCATTTATATAGACTTAAAAATATATAAATATATGAACATATATGTAGGATGTGACTTATTTTATTTTTATTAACTTTACAATTAAAATTTATAATTTAAAAAATTGTTTGAAAAATACACTTGTTGTTCGTCTGGCGGTCCCGTGTAGAATGCTTCGTTTTCTCGTCTTGTAGCTTTATAACGCTTCCAAGAATTCAACGCAAGCGTCCCAACGCTTCTAAGAACTCAACGCAAGCGTCCTAACGCTTCGCTGAGTTCTTGTTCTAGTCCATAGTTGCATTTTGTCTTCGTCGTGTTCAGTAACATAGTCGTGTTCAGTACTCTAGTCGTGTTAAGTACCTTAGTCGTGTTCAGTACCCTAGTCGTGTTCAGTACTCTACACTCGACACCACATATATTGTACAGATTAGCGTACATGTGTTTTAACAAATCTTAAAACTAACAATAAATTAATATATATCTTTTTTATTTCTCTAAATTTCAAGCGTTCATACTTGCACAATATATCTTTATTCATAACCGTTTTTTTAAGCGTACTTCCTCTGACCTATTACCCTAACTTTTTATGAAGTAAAAAGTAACTTGAAATCTTTGAAACTGAAAGCGAAGACAGTTCCTCGCGGCAATGAATTAACCAAGGTCACCAGGAACACAGAATATTTCACTGCGCTTCAACTCCTAGCAGACAGGGTCTCTACAAATGTGTGGGCTTGCATGTGTGATTTCAGATGCGTTCAACAGAGAATTCTAAAGATTTTGACCAAAAAAAAATTTAAGCTGTTGACACTTTTATTTTTATTACATTTCGCAATTATTGCCAATAGGTGGAATATAAGTTAAGCGAGTTAGGTTTTATAAACTTTATTAATTTTTCTGTTATCACTAATGCGTTGTCTCCAAGAAAAATGTCCTGCTATGCTAACAGCGCAGCCTTAAATACCCTCTCGTCCAATGATTTTCAGGTGTTGTTGTTATTGTTGCGCTCAGTGATCTTATGCTTTTATCATACTGTTGCCGGGTTACCTAACTGACCTAAGCGCATTGTGAAGCTGTTGTTAGGCGCCGAGTTGGGCTGTTGGCGGGCTGCTTGGCTAACCCAAGCACAAGGTAGAGCTGTTGCTGGGTGGTGATGAAATTACGCGCTATCCTGCGTCGTTGCGTTGTTGCTAGGCAAACACATGGGCATTGTTAATTGCCTGCGCAGTGTTCTTAAGCGCCGGACTGTTCCGTTGTTGGACAGCTTAGAAAACATATGCGCGAGGTGTTGATGTTGCTAAGCGCCACTGTCGAAAGGTTGCGTGGTGATGGCATACGCTAAGCTGTGTTGTTGCAATGCTGCATTCGAGCGCAATATAATAACTCCTCCCCCTCTTAAATACGGAACGTCCCTGGTCCGACGGGTTTTTTTGTTTTAAATAACGTAATAATGTAATCCAATTTCTGCTTACCCACTGACTTATAAATGTTAAGTTATTTTTCTTACAACGTTGGCATGTAAATATACATTTTTATACAAAATTCTTAAGAAATATATGTTTGAAAATTACGTTTTCCGCATACATATGTACGTTCACAATTAATAGTATGTCATGTTCATTTTGAATCTTATATCGTTTGAGTCAAAATAAGCAATTTTACAAAAAAAATATAATACAATAGTAAAAATTCTGTTTTTACTTAACCTAGTGATTTAGAGAGAAATTGTTTTGCAACATTTTTTTTTTAACAATTTTCTGTTGAAAATGATGTTTTCCGTATACATATGTACGTTTACTACGAATCGTGTATGGTCAATTTTGCTTAACCTAATGACTTGGAAATATTTACTTATGTTCTTATAACTCATAGAAATTTAAATTTTTCTACACAATTTAAATAATGTTCTGTTGGATATTTTCCGTACATTTACATACGTACTTTTGTAGCTTGTAGCTTAACAAAGATAAGTATTTCACAAAAAATTAAGTAACATCTTCAGGAATTAAATGAAAATTATTAAGTTTTAAGCAAAATAAACATAAGTTATTAATGCTATTTCCTTATCAAAAGCTTTTGCTCTTTTATAATTTTACTTGCGATTGTTGTATTTTTACATAGCATGTTTTTCATTTTTGTAGTTAACCTATAATAATATTTCCGTTTAATTAAATAAATTTCTAGTATCGTTGGTAGAAGTAGTTGAACTCTTTGAAAAATTTTTAAAAAAATATAGTAAGGACTCTACAAACAATTTGACTTGTCGATTTGCGTCATATTAGTGATGGTGAACATCAGCGTATATTATCTTTGTGTACTTTTTTACCATTTATTAACACGGTTGTTCCTAAATCTTTCTGTACTACGTTTTCAACATAAATCTTATTTAATTTATTTCCAAGTCGTTTATTGCGGCGAACGTAAACTTTTTCACCTTCTTTAAATGTCCTTTGGTCAACTTTAGATTTTTTAATAATATTTTCTTGTGCAGTATGCAGTGCTACCTTAATTGAGTCTAGGTGATCTTTTGAAAAATGATTTATTATATCTATCGGTTTGGCATCGACGGTCGAATGTATTGAATTGTTATACTTATGCGTTGCAAGTAAGATTAATTCTTTAATATCCGTTATGTTTTGTTCTGCTTTTATACATCGTGCGATTTCTGCCAAGGCGTTCTCTCTATTTGGCCATTACTTTTGCTATGCAAGGTTGGTATAAAAAATTGCTCGATTCCGAATTGATCTTTCAACAAATTGACTACTGTATTCGATTGAAAGGATTTTTCATTATCGGAAACAATTAACTTCGTTTTTCTAAACTTGTTTAGTACGATTAGCAGTGCACTTTTTATATCAATTGTTGATCTGGAGTCGATCGGAATTGTGACTGTGAATTTAGAAAATTTATCTATACAGGTAAAGAAATGAAATTTGTCTACAGAAAATATATCCATGTGAAGGATTTGTCCGGGATATTCTGGTATTGGTGTTTTGCCTACTTCTGTTTTTGGTGGGTGTCTATTGTATTTGTTTTCCAAACATGTTCTACAATTCTTGGCTATTGTTGTTAAAGTCTTCTTAATTTCTGGAAAAAAATATTCTGAAATCAATTGTTTGTAGTTCTCTTGGATTGAGCGGTGAGCTCTATTATGTTCCATGGTAGCAGCCTCGATTTGATCTTCTTTTTTGATCAGATCTATTACTAATTTTTCGGTGTGCACGAATTTTACACCTGGAAAGTTTGACAGAAGTAATGATTGTACTCGGCTTAAAGTCTCAAGTTCACAATAGATTCCATTAACTACATTTGGATTTATCTTTTCCCGTATGGTTTGTAAAAGAAATTCTGCGCTTTTAAAATTTATGGTATGCCTAATGAGTTTTTGAAATAAAATTTTCGTTGACTTACTGTTAACTTCGGATGGTAAGAGTACTAATTGGGCTTTAAATTGGTTGACAGGATTTTTGATGCTTTTTATTACACCTGAAAGAGAAATCTCGCTATGAGCCGTCGATATTGAGTCGTCAAGGTTGTGAATGTATTGGCGTGAAAGTGCGTCGGCCACTTTGTTCTCTTTGCCAGGTTTATAGAAGTATTTTGGTGCAAACGAGTTTATAAATGCAGTCCACCTTTTAATTTTTGAATTAGGATTTCTATCCGATATGGCGAACGTCAATGGTTGATGGTCCGTGTAAATGTGAATGTTTTTGATACCGTACAAATAATGCCTTAACTTTTGAAAGGCCCAAACTATTGCCAGAAGCTCGCGTTCGTTCGTGGCGTAGTTTTCTTCTGTTTTAGATAAAGTACGAGATATCATTGTTATCGGCTTACCATTTTGGGAAAGTACAGCACCTAAGGCGACGGAGGAAGCATCTGTGGTTATTTCGAATGGCTTAGTGTAATCTGGATGTTGAAGAAGGACATCTTCTGAAGCTAAAATACTCTTAAGCTTATTAAAGGCAGCGATTGCATCTTCGTCGAGTGATATATTAATTTTTTTAGAATGCCTACTATTAACATGGCCATTTTCACCTCTTAAATATTTTGTAAGGGGTTTAGATATATGGGCATAGTCCTTTATAAATCTGCGGTAATAACCGGAAAGACCCAAAAACGAACGTAAGGATCTCAATGATTTCGGCTCTTGATAATTTAGGATTGCCTCGACTTTGCTGGGGCATGTTCGGATACCTTTATATGAGACGCTGAAACCTAAGAATTCGACTTCCTCTTTGAAAAATTTGGTTTTCTCTAAGGACACTCGCATTCCTGCTCCCTCAATTTTTTTTAATATGGAATCAACGTGTTTATAGTGTGAATTTTCATCAGATGAGAAAACTATGATGTCATCAACGTAAACATGGCATATTTTTCCAATATCTTCCCGTAAAACGTCATCTATGGCCCTCTGGAATATGCTTGGTGCATTTTTTAAGCCAAAGGGCAATCGACAAAATTCATACTTGCCGTTGTTTACGCTGAAAGCTGTTTTGCACCTATCTTTTTCTGAAAGGCAAATCTGATGAAAACCAGACTTCAGATCGAGTGTGGTAAATAATTTCGATTTTCCCAAATTTGAAAGTATTACGCTAGTGTCTGGGATCGGGTATTTATCCGATGTAGTTTGTTCATTTAGCTTTCGAAAATCGATGACCATTCTTAAATTTTGTTTCCCTTCATCGTCTAAGCCCTTTTTCGAAACTATATGAACAGGTGAATTATAGGGTGAGTATGATTTTCTAATTATGCCATCTTTAAGTAGAGATTCTATTTCCTTGTTTATAAAATTTGCCGCGGATATTGGGTAAGGGTAGCTTCTTGAATAAATGGGATTGTCGGTTATAGTATCTATTGTTGCTATTACGTTTGTGTTATATGGAAGTGATCTATTAGGATTCGCAAATGCATTAAAGTTACGTTTAATAAGTGCTTCTATACTGCAAGGCATTTCTATTGTCTTTGCTATTGTCATGTTTACTTGTTGACACTGGAAAAAGTTGAGAACCTCTTTTCCATTTTTATGGAAAATGAGTCCAGCTTTTGTGTCAATTATGGCATGGATATCTTTCAATAAATCATATCCGATGATTCCATCAAAGGAATCTAATTGCGGTAAGATATAAAAGGTGTCCGTTGTTCCTATAATATTGACTTTACATTTTTCGGAAATTTTATTTACCCCATTTATAGATTTTAGATGAAAGGGGCCATTTATTTTGGTTATACCTTTCAGGAATTCATATTTCTTTATATAGTTTTTCGCTGTTCCCGTGTCTATTAAGATATTAAGAACTTGCCCGTTCGGTAAAGTTCGAGTTATGAACGGCAAGTTAGACTTTAGCCTAAAAAATTTACTTCATCTAGCGATTGATTTTCAAAGGGATATGGCTTATGTCGTTCTTCGAATTCCGTACCTTCCCCTTCAGAGAAGTAAGGTTCATTTTCCATGGCGTTGATCCGTTGGACTTTATGCAAAGGGGCCTGTATAGAAATTTTATTACTCTGAACATGAGGTCTCTTATGAAAGCTGTATTCTTGTTGAGGTTTAGAAAGATTGTAGGTTTGTTGCCGTGACCGCTGCTGGAATGAATTCGACATATTTCCTCGTTGCATTGGTTGTTGTTGGAAACCACGATTTGACTGAACAGCAGGGTTGTTTCTGAACTGTGGATGTCTCCTGAAATAAGAGCTTTCCTCATCAACTTCCATGGGGATGGAATTTTGTATTGAACCATTTTGAATTGTTTGTTTCCGTTGAGGGACTGTGTTAGTAAAATTGGTAGAAAAGGGTGTAGTTTGATAAACTGGTGGCAATCTTCCAGTCGCATATGTATGTGCAAATTGGTATCTTTCCCGATTGTGCTGCAACTCTTGTGCTGCGGCAAGGGCGCTGGGTAAGTCTGATGGGTTCGCTGAAAATAGAGTGTCACAAAGTGGACGTCTGAGGCCAGAAATGAAGACTCTCAACGCATTTTCCCTAGCCTTCTCGTTGAATGCATTTGTGAGCCCCTCATTGCCACTGTATGTCATAATATTTTTGTTCACTATCAGTGTAAGTTGCCTATCAACCGCGTCATAATACTCGTTTATAGACATTTTTCCCTGCCTCAACGTGTTGAGTTGATTTTCTAATATGTGAATGGGTCGCTTATCTGCATATAACTGATCTAGTCTAGAAATTATTGCTTTAAAATTAAGTGGCGTGTTAAACGCACTAAGATTTTCGTTAGCTGCAGATGTTATTTTGTTGCGTAAAATACCCATCGCGATATAATACGACTCGGATCCTTCATTATAATAACTTAACGCGAACTTCGCCGCTTCTCTCCATGCTGGATATTCTGAAATTTTACCTCTAAACTCTGGTAGAGATTTGATTAAACTCAGATCGGTATGGGTACTTTGTACACCTTCGACAATCGTTACAGGCCTGGCTACCTCTATTTTTTTAGGTAAAATGCTCTGAATTGTCTGAGTTAAATCCGCAATCTGTCTATTGAAATGTTGATGGACTACTTCTACCGCCGATTCAACTAAACTCATAACAGTACTTTGATCCATTTTTTGTATTTAGACAACAATACGCTTACAAACGGTATGCTGACTATTAAAGAAATAATTTTACTAAATACAAGAAATTGTTAAATACATACATATATCTAAACTTAAATGTCATAAATATTCGTGTTTGCGAAACCTCTGGAATTTTACGGCAACCACGGTTGTTCTATTGTAGTTTTCTGCTAATTAAGGTTGTCCTCTTTGTTGTTGATACGATGATACGTTGATGCCCAAATTGAGGTTTGTGTTTTTTTTTGAAATTCTCACTTTGTTTTTAGAGTTTCTAAATTTTTGCAACTTTTTAGGTTAATTATAAGATCTTTTGTTTATTACACACTTTTTTATTTTCATTCAGTTTATCCGCTGTCAAATATTTTCGTTGCTTTTTTCGGCTTCTTATTTGATCACTACATATTTAACTAACATTTTGCAAGATAGTTATTTTCAGATTTTTTTTAACGTTTTTTGTTTTGTTTTTAATGAGCACTTCTAAATATCCACAGTCTTCTCAAATTTTCACTTAGTTCATCCACTAGTTTTTATTTTGTAAAATATTTTGGTTTTCCTCCTTTTTTTTATCAAACTTTAAGTGATTAATTTTGTTCACGTCTACCGCAAAATTTATTTAAGCGGACACAAATTTCAAACACATTTGTTCTTTTTTTTTAAGAGTATTATAAACGTTTTTATAAAGATTTTTTTGTTTAAAATCACTAAATATTTGTGGGCACGATTTTATATCCTTTATATAAGGATTTATTTTTGTGTTCGTTCCCGTAAGTTGGGCGCCAGTTAAGCGAGTTAGGTTTTATAAACTTTATTAATTTTTCTGTTATCACTAATGCGTTGTCTCCAAGAAAAATGTCCTGCTATGCTAACAGCGCAGCCTTAAATACCCTCTCGTCCAATGATTTTCAGGTGTTGTTGTTATTGTTGCGCTCAGTGATCTTATGCTTTTATCATACTGTTGCCGGGTTACCTAACTGACCTAAGCGCATTGTGAAGCTGTTGTTAGGCGCCGAGTTGGGCTGTTGGCGGGCTGCTTGGCTAACCCAAGCACAAGGTAGAGCTGTTGCTGGGTGGTGATGAAATTACGCGCTATCCTGCGTCGTTGCGTTGTTGCTAGGCAAACACATGGGCATTGTTAATTGCCTGCGCAGTGTTCTTAAGCGCCGGACTGTTCCGTTGTTGGACAGCTTAGAAAACATATGCGCGAGGTGTTGATGTTGCTAAGCGCCACTGTCGAAAGGTTGCGTGGTGATGGCATACGCTAAGCTGTGTTGTTGCAATGCTGCATTCGAGCGCAATATAATAACTTATACAAGAGGTGTTTCAAATTCACTCAAAATCTTGTTCAAAAAACGCTTGGCCACACACCTTAAACATAAGAGTTTGTACGCACATATGCCATATGTGATTCAACGTTGACGGCTTTTGATATAAGAATGTTGCGGTGCCCCAAAAGGTAATACCAGCCAATGAAGTTGCCTACTGCATGAACAACAGCATCGGTGTCCAGGCAGCCATACTGCCGGTAGGCTATAAAGATACGTGCGCACTCGAGTTACAGTTATGTGAACATACAAATTATCTATATACTCCTATAGGCTTACTTTTAACGTCATATCTACATATTTTCTGCTGTTTTTTGAACAATATGTAAATTGCTGCACATTTTAGGGCGCACCTTCGCTAGCAGCTCATTCTTGTTCGAACGATAAAATTAATTAATATTCGTAAATCCATTTAGTATGATAACCAACGACAAGGTGAAAAAATTATTTTGTTAAAGAATGGTAGCAGCTCTATATAACATGTGTTTTCCTGAACTAATCTTGTTCATTCCATTATTTCTTTTACAACAATATAATAATTTCTCTTGAAATATTTCAAACTTAATTTTCTTTCATCAGTCAGTTGTTCTTTTCAAAACTTCTCTGTGTAACAGCATTGATAGTTCATATGAAAAAACTCAAAATACCTCAGTGTTCGACTTGTAATGGTAAATTGCGTTTTCAGCGAACAATTAGTCTCGCCATTTAATGACAAATAATTTCAACAACTTGTACGCATTTAGACACAAGAGTGAAAAATCTAAATTAAACTCGTGTCAAATTAAAATCAGCGCGCCAAAGGCGACGTCAATTGCTTTAAAAAACAATTACCTACATGGCCAAATTTGTACAAATGTGTATCGATCACTCCCTCGCGCTCACAAATGCACTTGAATTAATTGCGCAGCACACACACACATAACCATATTTGCTTAAACGAGTTGTTGATTTCTCACATACGCCCGCATAACGGCTTTATACGGTCAAGCGCCGCCTCAGACCGCTACAGAACGGACAGCGCGAGCGTTGGCAAATACATATTAACATGTCTATGTCGTTGAACATTGACATGAGCTTGAGTTTGAGTTTTTCTTTATGCATTCTTTTCTTGGCAGACCAATTATACATATATTTAATTGGTGAACGTGGTTTGGAGAGAAAAAAAAAACACAATTTTTTTCTAATTGAAATACTATAACTATAAAACAACAATCGCTTGAGAAAATTACTTGTTTGTCATTGAAGATTTTAATAGTCACATTACAGTAACTGCTTTGAGTAAAATATATTTCAAGAATTTAATAAAATTCATTCAATTTCCATATATTTTACCCGACAATGCTACTGTGAGGCTTCTGTAAACATTTCAAGTGCTATAGCCTTCGAGTAACACGTTTAGCCGATTGGAAAAGAGCATTTCGGGAATACCGCCTTTACCCTTTTAAGTGCCTGGGCGAACCTACACCAAGGTTTCTGCATTACATTGGATTGGACCAAAAATTGCCTGCAGTTCCAAACTATTTAAAAATTTTTTTTTTTTTAAATTTGCTGCCCTTGTTACCAATATTCTCTGCACCGTTTTGCACACCCATGTTGCAATTTAATAGCAATGCAACCTGTTGGCGACTTCTCAAACAACTTTACAACAATGTCATACAACAGCAGCGGTAGTGGTGACAAGCTTTACTTTAGACACACCGCAGCTGGCTGTTGAATGCACGAAATAATTCAATTTATGCGTTCTAAAGCGAAATAAAATTCGCGTGCTATTCTCGCTGTGTGTGGGAACAATTGGGAAAATATTAAATAAGCGGCAACAAAAAAAGTAGCTGCTGTAGCGGTTGCGCGGTTAGGCGCACTCGGTTCTGCAACGTTACGGCAAAGCGCAATAGCACGAACGTAAATCATTACAAGTTATGACAGCCAAAAATGGAAAATTGCAAAGGCGATTGTGCACCAAAAAAATAATATACAAATGTAAATATACTATATACTCGTACTTAAAAAATCTTGTATTCACTATATAACATGTGCTGAAGTGAATACAACGTTTTTGTACTAAGTTAGTGATTTTTATAAAAAGCATGAGAAAATGTAATTTTCTGTTCGTCGGTTAGCTGTTTTTTTTTAATTTCCAAAATGTTTAATTTTTTTAATTTGACAGTTAAAAAAAATGAAAAAATAATTAATTGCTCAAACATTTTAATTATGAACATCTTTATTTTACGCTAGTGTGGTCACATGCGGTCCGGGGTCTATGTGCCTCCCTTTTTAACGAACAAGTAAACCAATATTTTAAGCATATGTATTCCTTATAACAGCTACATACTCGTATTCAAGTTTTTATTTATGTTTAACTAAACACGAAAACGTCACCACCCAGTGGTTTGCATCTAACAGAAAGCAGTTTACTAGTTCTTTCTACTCAATAGATTAATAGCAGATTGTAGGTTTCCCTTAGACAATATCTGTGCCAAATTTGTGAAAATATATTGTCAAATAAAAATATTTTATATACAAAGATCTTGATTTGATTTTTCAGTTTGTATGACATCTATTCTATAATGGTCCTGCATCGATTTTTCATTGATGTTTTATTTGGGTGCTACTAACTTTGTACTATTAATACGAGTATACCCTGTTACAGGTATAAAAATTGTTGAAATGTTTTACAAAGTATTCAAATTTTCATTAACTAAATCGAATTAAATTTTTTTTGTTGTGGTAACCTTTCATTCCATTACAAAACAAAATTCAAAAGGTGTTTCACTTAGCGACAAATTCTGAGTGGAATTAAATGAGTTGTTTCCTGAAGTTTAGTAAATGACTGGAGTCTAAACTTATAGTGTAAAATATTGGCATATTGTATTACAAACACATGGATCCAAATTTAAATTTTTTACCACAGAAGTACACATAAATCCTTTTATCTCGCCGTCATATTCACAGCAAAGCATTTGAACGCTTTCCATTTCCACTTGTTACTTAAAGTTTGGACTCTTACGTCACGCACCAGCAGCCAGTAAACAACTGCGGAAAATGCAACAAAAGGCGAAATGGAATCGTTAAGCTAAAATCCGTTAGCCGGTTGACGACTTCATTTGCAGCAAAGCTTATTCCACACGAGACAGCGAAAAGCTTAGCAAACGGAGAACAAACACTCCTCATAACATCCAATCAGTTACAGATGAAAAGTGAAAATTCAGCGCACGACAACTTGATGAAATCAATCCACTGACGCGGCGTTTAATGTGTAAATATTTGCTGGGATTTGTGTGGTAAGCGCACTTGTTACGTGCTGGCTTGTTAGCTGCCTGGCTGGCCGCGTGTCGTAAATCTCGATGATATTGATATCATTGGCCTCGACACCTCCGCCGTTTGTTCTGCTTTCTCCAGACGGAACAAGGAAGCAACGCAAACCGGTCTGGCAGTGAACGAAGGCAAGACGAAATATCTGCTGTCATCAAACAAACAATCGTCGCACTCGCGACTAGGCTCCCACATCACTGTTGACAGTCATAACTTCGAAGTCGTAGATCTTGGAACCAGCGTAAATACCACCAACAATGTCAGACTGGAAATCCAACGCAAACTAACTCTTGCCAACAGGTGCTACTTCGGACTGAGTAGGAAATTGAGAAGCAAAGTCCTCTCTCGACGAACAAAAACCAAACTCTATAAGTCGCTCATAATTCCCGTCCTGTTATATGGTGCAGAGGCTTGGACGATGACAACAACCGATGAGTCGACGTTACGAATTTTCGAGAGAAAGGTTCTGCGAAAGATTTATGGTTCATTGCGCGTTGGCCACGGCGAATATCGCATTCGATGGAACGATGAGCTGTACGAGATATGCGACGACATTGATATAGTTCAGCGAGTTAAAAGACAGCGGCTACGATCGATAGGTCATGTTGTCCGGATGAACGAAAACACTCCAGCTCTGAAAGTATTCGATGCAGTACCCGCCGGAGAAAGCAGAGAAAGAGGAAGACCTCCACTCCATTGAAAGGACTAAGTGGAGAAGGACCTGGCTTCGCTTGGCATATCCAATTGGCGCCACTTAGCGAAAAGAAGAAACGATTAGCGCGCTGTAGTTAACTCGGCTATAATCGCGTAAGCGGTGTCAACGCCAATTAAGAAGAAGAAGAAGAAGTAGTGTAAAATTAGTATCAAATACTTTTCGAAAACGGAGTTGGGGCACGGTTACTGACCTGCATATATATATATATGTATGCATGATATATTTTGCTAAGTAAATTCGTTCGTTTAAAACCCAAGTCTCTGGATTTTGACTTAGAAAAAGTAAAACCATAAAATAATAAAGAACCGTCTAATCAAGTATTGGGACAACCAGGTCGAACACACATATTTAAACATTGCTCTTCTGCTATATAAAAAACATACCACCAATGGCGGCAGCAACGACACGAAAATATGTACATGTACATTGCCATTGAGATAAATATCACGGCGACACGACACCGAAGTGACATTTGAAGATCAGCCAAAAAAAAATGGCGTAAGCAATAAAAAGTGCACGACGCTGCCACTTCAGGCGTATTTCGTGATTTGTGGGAGTGACTGAATTTGAATAACCAAAAGCAAGGGTTGAATAAAAAAGCAAACAAAACAAGTGAGCCTAAAAAATAAAACGAAAAATTAACAACATGTAGATAACTCTGATCTTATCAGCGGCGTTGACATGGGCATGGGTGCAGCTAGATTGCTTCGGAAAGAGATAGATTTAGACACAGGATTCATATGAAAAAGGCATGTCAAGTCAAGAAGTTAAAAATTCAGCTGTTTATTCAGCAACAAAAAAGAGTTGCAAAAATGTCTTGGCTTCTGTAATCTTTATGATTTGCATTTCAAAGAACACAATAACTATAACAGCAACAATAAAACATGCATGCAACCCAGTTATCGTTAATTTAGCTTTACAGAAAAATATATATTCTCACACACATATATCATCCTACTGTCTTAGGTTTTTTTATAACCACGTAACAAAATCTGAACAACCGTCACTGGCAAGCAACTACAACAATGCGCTTTATAACTCACCAAAAACCGCCTTCAATCCAAGTGTGCTTAACCTAGTGCGGCATGTTGCACAAACAGGGCCGCTTCACATTTTTATAGCTTCTTTCTTTTTTTGGCCTTTTCATTATTTGCTCGCCTTCTGCTGCCTCTTTTGTTAAGCTGTGGCAGCAATTAAGCGTGATAATAAATCCTGTTTCCTTTTTCCTGCTTGCAGCACATATGTTTATGTGCATTCCGTGTGGATTTATTTGCAGCACTTAGATATGCGGGATTAAAAATATGCGTACACGGTGGCGGGTTGTAAATATGGTAGATAAAAGCATTTTATAATGCATTTATTGCCATTTTATTGTTATGCTTAAAGCGTTTTACGTTGCGCAGGTATTTCTGGTAAACTAAATACAAGGAACGACTATATACATACATATACATACTCGGGCATATTTTGGTGAGCATTTGGCTTTCAGGACTTTTGCATCCCAGCTGCTTTAAATTTTATGCTTAACAACTCACTTACAGAATTAAAATAATAAAATAATATTACCTTGACGTTATAGTAAGATCAGTTTAGTTTCATGGAAACTGTACTTATCAAGATTATCTACTAGAAGTCGAAATCATCAAAATATTATGTACTGGTGACGAGACGTGGGTTTCTGAATATGAAGTCGAAACTGCCCAACAATCTAGCTAATGGCGCTCCAAAAATGTATTGAGACCGAAAAATGCTAAATTCGATGCAGCCATCCCAGCCAAGGCTTATAACAAGTGTGTGGAAGGTTGCATGTGTTGGCATGCTTTCATTTGTTATTAAAGGCAAATACATATAATTTCTTCATCAAAGCTCGAAAGAAAATAATATTTTTTTTTCTCGGTTCAAATAAAGAATGAAATGAAGAATGGTAGCATAATTCGATTCACTAACTCTAAAAACTGAAAAAATCAAAAAAGAGTGAGAATTACATAGTGAAAAGTTAGATAATATTAAAGTAATTTAATTTAGTTTGACATTTCATTAACAAGAACTACAATTAAATAATTAGTTTTTTATCAAAAATCCCGTTATACTTTCTCATCCACCGGATAATGAAATTATTAACATGTTATTTTCATGCTCTGAATATAAACATTATTTAACTTGTAATCATTGAGTACAGTTATGGCCACAATATCAATTAAGTATTTTTAATTGCACTCTATGACTTCATATTTGTATTGTGTCTATCAGCGGAGTATAGTACTTGTATATGAATAGTTCCTTCAGTGTAACATTGAAACTTAATATCACTGGCACAGAAGCGAAGCCATAAAATGATGAGATTGATTGTTCGCTCGCTAAATGATGGGTTCCTCAGTGTTCAATGACTCTTCACCAGTTGAGAGCTTTGCACTTGAACGAAGAAGAGACGCTCACTGTCTGGTTGCCGGCTGAATGCACTTGTGAAGCTTCACGTTCGCATTCATGGGAAAATAAAGTCAAATCAAAGACTTTGGCTCAAATTTATAATATGTAATTATGCTAAAATGTTGGTTAGTAATTAAGAGAATTGCATATAAAATGAGAAAAGATTTTTTTGAATTTATGGCATACTGATATTGAAGCATTTAATTTAAGTTGGGCAACTAAGTAGTTTTTATTCTCGCAATATGAAAACTTTAGCAAAATTTTCACTGTCAACATAACAGGTCATTCACGCACACATAAATCATCATATATATATGTATATATGTATATGTTGTATAAATAGTATAAACTTCGCTACAGTCGAAGCAAATTACTTTGCGCGCGCTCTCAGCTAGGATAATGCTGCGATTAGCCTTTGCTCATTATGGAAATTTATTATGTGCGGTGCGCTGGTGACGACGGCTCTTGTCGACGGCGTACTGCCTGTCCGAGCTGGTGCTGCCGTAATAGTATGCTAAGCGACGAACAGAAAGCGAAAATTGCACGGCAGTTGCAGCCACAGCCACAAACACAACAAGAGCAAAAACGTGTGGCGAAAAAAGTATAGGCCTGCTGATGATTGTGTCGACTGTGGCAATGATGTAAGCAAAGCATCAATCAGTTATACTGCATGGCTGGCATAAATCAACAGGCCGCCACACCGCGCAACCAACAAAGATCAGCGCAAAGCCGTGAACTGTGGACTTCTGCGGTTTGAGAAGAGTTCGACAGAAGTCCGTATACCTATGTGGGTATATCCTGTTGCAGATGATTGAGAGCGTAGTAAAATTATGGCTGCGGATCTACCACAGCCCTTGGCGACCAGCCTAAGTACTTACGTACGTGCAGCTACGACTGAGTCTATGTAAGTTTACTTTGCAGAGTATACTGGTAGTTGTAGTGTTTTCGAGTGCTTATTGCCTCTGTTGAGTTGCGCATTTGCTGCTTGAAGAGTGCTTGCGTTTATTGTGGCTGCTTTTTATTACTAACGCCTTCGTTTGGCTACCATTAATGATTTTTTCTTCACTACGTTTTTGTGGATCTTCGCTCATGATTATGATGTTTATCGGCGGCGAAGGTAAATCAAATTCTACATTTTACTAGCGTATAATAATTGCCTAGTATTTGTTGGTGTTTGTGTTCATAAAGGGCACGTGGCTTCTTATAAAAGGATACCAGATGCTAATGTACAAAAATCTGTTATATAGATCTAGTGATCTTTTGAAAATGTAGTGTGATTTAATAAAAATAATACATTTATTTTGATGAAATCATAGATTCTTTGAACAAATTGTTGATAAGAAGTTACATCATGGGAGATATCTCCACAGATTATAGTAAGAACATACAATTTTGGTAGTGCTAAAACTGCAAACATGTTGCTTACTATTGAAAAGAACAGTAAAGCTTGAGAAGAACATTGGCTTTATTTGAACATAAGGTTTTTCGAAGGACCTGAATTGTTGATGATTCAAGATCAGCATGGCGAGCTCAGTCAATTTAGCCATATTTGTTGGAACCGCCCATATCCGTTCTGTAGCATATAACTGTCATACAAACAGAACGATGGGAATAAAGTGTTTGCATTGACATTTTTTTCACTTGACGAGATTTCTTAAACACAAGCAAAAAACTATAAACATAACCTTAACAAATTTCGCATATAAATATTTAGTTTAAGTGAATAAGCAATGTTGGGAACCTGAATTTTAAAATAATATTTGCAATACCCGCCTTGAGACTTAACGCCAATAAATATATGTTTCCTGTTACTCAACCAAATTACAGCAACAACTAAATTTTTTTGCGAATCATAAATAATAATAATAATTTCAATTCAGGCATGTCATTATGCCAAAAAACCGCAAAAATTATATTTACATTGGCAGGTTTGTGTGTTGAGTCTTTTGTTGGACCGCACTCAGACAATTTCACACGAATTTCCGACATTAGCTGACATGGCGTTATTTTGGATTACTTACAGCAACAAAAAACACTAATCCGGCCAGGTATGGTACAAAAAATTCGCATAGATGATAAATATTTACATTTTTACGAATATACACAGAAAAAACTATTAAAGAAGAGAATGTAGAATTTATTGTCGGAGCACCACAACTGCTAATCTGAGAATAAACAGTGTTATGGTTTCAAAGCGAATACATTAAACATATGAGTTGAATGATTTTCGAAAATTGAAACAACAACAAAAATGGAACAATTGCTACAAAGCAGCACTAAGATGGACTTATCCAAACAAAGCCCCAAGCAGCCGACCACTTAGCGAGTGAAAGATGAACAAAATCGCAAGATTTTTTGTGATAAACATCTAAATAAAAATTTATAAAAAACGGCAAATAAATAGATAGAAACTTTGAATGTACGCAAACCGCACATTCGAAAGTTGCAAATCAAAAAGCGGCGAAGTGCTCACTTGTCGACGGCGTATTCAATTAATCATCTTGATGTTCCCCGACACAGAAGGCGTGAACGCGGCGTAAAAAATATAGAAATAATATTTACATTCTCCATTATTTTTTTTTTCAGTATTTTTTAGCTTATGAGTAATCACTGCCACCGTTAGCATTTACTAGACGATGTACCTTCGTACCCTGAATTTATATTTGGCGGAGTAAACAACATGCAGATTTGATGATTTCGCATTATCATAGGTTCTACAACAAATTCTGCCCAATTTTTACTTCTTTTGCTCTTCAGATTGAATATGTTACCCAAGGAGGATCATATATGAAACCACAAATTCGTGTCAATATCAATTTTGTTAAGTCACTTTGGGTAGATGCTTCAGCTTTTGCCGGGTTCAATGAATTGAGCACGATATTATGTTGTAATTTCAATGTATTTTTTTCTCGTTTTATGTAATGTTATTGAAAAGTGTGTGTTCTGCTACTTGTTATCTTTTTATTTTGAAAAAGTTATTACTTTGAATCGATGAACAAGAATAAAAGTAAAAAATTGGGTAAAAAGGGGCTCTCTGCACAACTTTTTTAATTTTCTTAAATATTAACTTCTCAGCCTAGCTCTCACCGAAAGTAGTCCTCTGGCTCTATGACACCATAGTCAAGCCCATAATGTTCTATAGAGTCTTTATGTGGTGGAGGTCTTTACAGAAGACCATATTTGCAATTCATATTCGATATCTTTTACCCTTTAGTTGGCAAAGGTAATTTATGACACTGTAATATTCCATTAGAAGATAACAACCAAGCATTTAGCGACATCCTTCAGCATTCAATTCTTTAGTTATGTATATTTTTTGTTTTTTTTTTTGGTAATAAAATACTAAGCTTTAAGATTTATGTTTTTTACCGAACATTAATAATCAGTTTATATCAAATGGCAACGTTCAAAGGATAACAGCGAGGGAGCTCAGTCTTAGCTACTTCGAAGTTTTTTCCTTACTTTGAGTATGCTTATAGACGGATGTTATGCCAGAAGGGTGCCGAAAGTGTGCGTTTCGCGTGACTCTACATTAAAATTTTACAAGTTAGCTAAACGACGGTTTTAGGCTTATAAGAAGTTAATAAATTAGCGTGGCTCACATTTTAGAATCCTTTGAAATTAAGTGGAACTAAATGGATATAGCATGGAGATCGGACAACAAAAGGTCTTAAGTGCTAAAAATATAAATTTTTAGTTGTTGAGTAAATATTTTAAATAACATGACAATATATGACGGCATGTTTACCAAAATATCGTCAAGCATTTTTGTTCTCGGCAGTTTTTAATATTCGCAATGCTTTACAATACAAAATTTGTTCTGCGATTGAGTATTAACACTGATTTTTTTCAGTAATGAAAAAAAACTTGCATGACGTTTTCAGTTAAGAAGATTGCCGAGCGATTTAAACGTTTTCAAAATGGTTGTGAAGACATAAATGACGATCAACATGTGGGTCAATCAAAATCCATGATCACCGGAAATTCCATCGAAACTGTGCGTGAATTCATGAAAAATCAGCCGAAAGCATCATTGAAATTCATGGAAATGGAATCGAACATCTCCAAAACACCATGTATATCGGTCCGAAAAACCTTCACTGTATCTCCACGGTTCTTCATTCTGTATCCGATGACTTTCAGCACGTGCTGAAATCCTTTCTACAAATATTTCACTAATTCTTAGGTCAGCCGACTGAACAATTTGTTAGAACACTGACCCTGCTTTTTGTTGGCACTTTCTGTCAAAAGTTCAGCTAACTTCAATAATGAAAGGCAATAAACTAGAGTACTTATTCATAAACATAAGCTTTCATTTAACTTGTAGTAAACCACATAGTTTATTATTCATCTTGTTAATAAAAGATATAAACACAAACAATTCACTGACCGATAAATCAACCAAATTAATACCCTGAAGCGCTTAAAGCAAAAGGTGCCAAAAAACTTTAAATGCTGATTTTTAGATAAATATGTCAACTTCTGTATAATGTCACTCCACAAGTGCTGACTTTCGAGTTTATTGAACTATTTGTTTTGAAAAACTCCAAATGTAATAATGAGAGAAATAAATCTTATGGCTCAGAAGTAGGTTAGTGCTGCACGCACAATAATATTTCGATATTTATCTTTCCAAAACGAAGTGAGTTCGAACAAATTGACATTGTCCGCTTTTAGCCTAAAGGGTGTTAATGGCGAGTAAACCTAGTTCATTGAGCGTCAGGCACCATGCCAAACACGTCAAGTGATTACTCGTGACAACCAGTATTAATAGATATGTACCTAGATATATGGGTGTTGATCTGTGTTTATAATAGTATACTGTGAATAATAATGAAGAATTAAGCAATGAATAAATAAACAAATTGCTGTGAACGGCCTGGGGTGCTAACGGTACGTGGTCTCTTGCTACGGTGTGAAAATTAAAAATGAATTGAATGTGATATGTTTATATTTAGTAGTTGACCCAAATATCTTTTAGGACGGTCAAAAAAAATTGAAATTCTTTTCAGACAATAAGGCGGCTGTTGCAACACGGCGATCCCTTTAAAGTCCAAATACTCGGACACGCTGAGGGCGGTGTGGCACGGCGCGTTGCCGTGATGAAGGATCCAGTTACGAGCGGTGTCTGGGCGCATCCTGTTGACTCGCCGTTAAACATGCTGGTAACAAGAATGACCGCAGGCATCTAAACTGGCACACATAGATACAACCAACCCACGGACGGCAGAAAACCAAGTGTTTGTTTGGTATTTAATCAATTAAATCACACCTTTCACTCGACAATGTTGCGCCAATTGTTTATTTATCGCATGTATGCCCGTGTGTAATTCTTGCAAACCAGTATGGCGGCTCTTTCATTGCCATATGCCTGCAAAATATTTATAAGTATATACAGATGTTTGAATGGGTTCAAGTGGAAGCAAAAAGCAAGAACCAAAAAAAAAAAATACGTTGAGTCCAACCTCACTTATTGCGCTGCGGTTGCCAGGTTATTGTGAAAGGTGTGGGAAAGCACAATAAATATAATGCAGCATTACTAAGTAGTTTTGCGGTAGCAATGCGAACACTGCACAGAAAGCAAAGATTGCGGCAAGAGTAAACAGTGCGTCGCTTACCGTTAAAAATACATATAAAGTTAATACACGCCAAAAATATCTTAACATCGGCAGCTACAATAACCTTCACAAAGATACAACATTTACATATAAGTACTTGGTTTTGATCGAATCCGACTTCTATGCCAATGCAGCAGAAGACCGGCATCGGAAGTTCTATAAAATGTGCAGCCACTTAACGGAAAATTTTCCGATTGTTATTTGAAACACTGAGGTACTTATTTGAGTATGTACAGACGATCAGACAGACGGAAAAGACATTCAAAAACTGGCTTAACGGAGTTCGTTGCTGAACGTAATGTAGAAACAAAACAAAAATAAAAATCGAATAAAATAATAATCCCAATATTTCAGAGCATTTAACATATACAAAACTTACAGTTACAAAATTCTCAAATTAATTTTATAAGAAATGACCCACTGTGCCAACGTTTAGAGGCGTGCATTTTAACGGTTGTGTGAATTGCCTGAACTGCTACTTAGTGACAATATCATTACTACCTTACTGCAACGTCGTGTGTGGGCAGTCACACGAACTAAGAAGTGTAATAGAAATCACAAAAACTACAAAATTTTCGCTAGACGATCACGTTTTTAGCACAATTTCGGATCAGAGTTATAAAACCGAAATGTTCGGAATCAAAAAGCGGTAATTCTTAATGCAAATATTCCCTGTAATTTTTATTTATTAGACTATTTGCAAATTCTCACGTCACCAATTTCGTTTTCCTGCTTTTTCCCCAAATAAAACAGATTTCTTTATTATTCTCACCGCCAACAGTTCACGCCATTTCTAAGCAAAATGTTGCGCCCTCTGTGCACCGTTAAAAGAAATTATTAAACATTTCAATTCTGATTTCCTACAACAACGATCACTTAATGAATTCCTCAACACTTTCGCATTCAAGAAGATGAAGGTGAATTTGTTGGCTCCGATATCTTTTGTATAATTTTTTTTCCAATTTCGCTTGTACGCTTTCACTTGCTCCATTTAGCACCGCATGCAGCGCAGAGAACAATCGGCCATCAGTGGCGCAAGTTCAACATAACAGCCCACTAAATGCAAGCAATTGTGGCGCCCTCAACACGCTGCGAAGTTAATTGATGGCAGTCGGTTAAAGAGTTGAAAATCATTTCCTTTAATCCAATTGAAATGCGAAGCTGAATGAATGAAGCGCTGTGAATGATACGATTTTTGTCTCGAATTCAAGCGAAGCCATCTTAAAAGTTCATTCATTTATTTCTTAAGAGTCGGTGCGTAAATGAAAGTGAAGTTTGTGGTATCATTTGAGGATTTTTCATTTACACCGAAATTTAAATCATTCAAATACATATGACAGGGGGGGCAAAGTGGAGTGCAATTCTAGAACTACATAAAAATAGTAAGTAATTGCAACCGAAATTGGTTTGTCACTCAGCTGAGCTAAATAAATATTGAAAAAATTATGAAATTTGGGTTGTCAAACTAAAATAAATTTTTTTTTTAGTCATGGAATATAAAATTTACATTACTACCCTGAATTATGTTACACGGAAGTTAAAAGAAAAATCGCAATTAAATTAAATAAAATACAAGTTCCTTAATTAGTATTGTTTATGAATCCATCAGTTATCAAACCTGATGGCATGTACAAATTGTATTCACCAGCACATATTTAGAGTGTAGAGTCTATATTTAGAGTGAAGTTTATTTTTCCATGGAAGAATCCGAGGTACGTTAAAAGACCGCGATCATACCTTTTCACCCAAGTAAAAGAAAAAACAAATTGACTCTATTTTGTTTGAAATACTCGTATTTCTGAAAACAATACTCAAAATCCAATTTTCTGTATATAACGGACAAAATATCTGAAAACACTGCGAACGAATTTTTTTCTAAAATCGCATATACATACCTATAATTAAACTTAATGGAAACCACTAATAATAAATAAACTCCAACTGTTTTCATAAAAGTATTATGTGAACGCTTCATTGATCGGAGCTTTGGACTCTTTCAAATCTCGAACAACCATTTTCTTTTCTTTATATCCAACCTCGTTTAATCTCATTTGGAGACCTTTCATATTCGAGGAAATTAGACTTCTGTAGAGCAGTCTGAACGATCCACAAAATTGTTTTATTGGAAGTTTATATAATGCATTTGTCAATCCACTACATTCACTCCACACACACACACACTAAAGAATGCATAGCTCGCATTATGCACCATTTACCATTTCTTATCGTAAAAAAGCATATTATGGAAATGAAATGTGTTGCCACGCGGTCTGTCGTGTCGCAATCGGCGGGTGACACCGAAATTTATTCAATTGCATTGTTGCACCTGCATTAGTGTAACAAATTGTTTAGTCGTGCTGCCAAGCGGTCCGATGAAGTAGCGCACTTATTGCTATAATTCAAATACAAAAACAACAAATAAAATAATAAATTACCCAGTGACTGCAGATAAGCCCAGAAAATGATAAATATTTATAATGCGCATTTCGCAGGAAATGATCAGGGGACAGCTGAGTTATTCTTTAACATGCAAAAGTTCATAAATATTTGAGTATCTATACAGGGATTTGAGTAAATATATTATATGGGACACGCCTCTTAAAATTACTATTATTACAAGTACTTGCAGTGACGAGATAATATTTTATTAATAGAAATGCACACTGCTTAGTTTTTAAAGTATTTAACGTCTAATTTATGTCGCTGGCTTTGAGAATATGCAATGAGGTAATTACAGTAATTAATTACTCAGATCAGGCAATCACATCTGTATATGTATATTTATAATAATACTATTAAGCGGCTTAGCGGCAAGCGGCAATAAAAATATTTTTATTTATTTGAGAAAAAACTTCAATGAAATTAATGAAAGCTGGCAACGCTAAAATTATAAAAACCGAAAATTTAAAAAGAAATAAGACTAAAAATTATATAAAATATTTTTATTAAATAATGAAAAAATCTAAACATATTAACCGCTGGTGGTGACCCTAAAATTCAAAATTTGTACTCTTTAATCCTTAATTTCTAAATTCTTAAATAAGAAACTGTTGCTAATTATGTAACCTCCAGTATATGTAAGTAAAAAAATTTCAATCTATGTCATGGACAACCTTTAATTTCTTACCATTTCCGCTAAGATTGCATGGAATAGTCAAGTATATGACCACAACTCATTTTATTTTCTCAGCTTTTTCATTTAAAATTTACATACTAAATTAGAAATACAAAAGGGGAAATCAAAGCAGCGTTTGCATATTCATAGACAATATCTCAATTTAATTGTGAAAAAGACACTTCATAAATTAAAGAAAATAGATATAAAATGACAAAAGAACGGTGTAGCCATAGTTGATTGTTGACAACAATGTTCACTCACATAAGTTCAATAAATTGAAGTACAAAAGAGCAATAAAAATTAAAACTTGCAGCAAGTCAAAAGACATAAAAAAGTAGTATTAGATATAAAAAAAACAAATAAAATTAAGAGATAAAATAAAATTAAACAGAAAAAAAATAAAAAAAAAAACAAAACAAAGCACACCTCAAACGGTGGCAACAACGGCAGCAAAAGTCTTGAAAACCGCCATCGCCGCTGCCACAGTCGCTGAAACCTTGTCAACCTCGTCAAATTTCATTGTCACGCGCAATTGGAAAAAATAATAACAAATTCATAGCAATAAATTGAAATAAAAAACTCTACTCTAAATTAGAGTTTAGTTGTAATTTTGTGTATTGCGTTGGTGTAGTGGGTGTGAACAGTTTAAACGAGTTCGCTTTGTTGCAAGAAATCAATTTAAATTGCATATGACAACTGCTGGAAGCTCTGACTCTTGCCAGATGGGGTACAAGAGATCTCAAGAGAGTGGAAAAAAATATGAACAAATTTGAACTGTTTTTGAGACACAATCATTATGAAAACAAACAAACATGACGGGGCTTACAATATAGCGCGGTGAGTCAGATTTGCTGGAGATAGGTTTCAGGTTTTCAAAAATATAAATTATATTTAGTGTGGTATTCACTTTAAAAATTGGGCTAATCTCCAATTTTGGGTTAACATATTGGAAAATTTAAATTTAAAATTTACTGGAATTAGAATTTTGTACTAAAACATTTCACAAACATAATCTTATTGTACATATTCTCACGACGGATGATTACCACCTGTTCCTGTCCATGGCGAACGCCCTTGTTGGTGTAAAGTTGAACTCAAGAGAAGTTTGTGAAAAGTGGCTGTCCGAGTTTTTCGAAGATAAGGAGGGGGCTTCTACGAGGGGAGTATTATATTGTCGCCGTCTAGATGGAAACAGATTATCGAACGAAACGGCGCATATTTGAACTAAATCTGATCACTGTAACACTTTTTATAAAGCATTTAATAAAGAGCAAAAAGGCGGAAGAGAGATATTTGACAACCATATATATACATATATTAAACGAGTATCTTGGCGCTTAAAATTCCTTTTTATCACTAGGGATACAGATTCTTAGACACAGCAGACAGTGTTGTGAATTTCATCTGCTTTATGTTCAGGTTGTTAACTAAAGCTTCCAATTTGGTATTTTGATGTTCATGTCACTTCTTCCAAATTCATTGCAAATAATAACACCTAAAGTCTCAAACAAAAAGAACATATTGTTTGATTTTATTTTCACTTGTTTTCGAAAATAGTTTTGGTTCATCCGTTTCCTCGAACCATACAAGCGTTAAAAGAGCGGTAAAATTAACATCTTTTAGATTCCTCACAGTTGTTACAGTGATAGTGTTCGAATCTTTTTTCAACAAGAAAAAGAAATACTTTAAAAGATTTTAAACCAACATGTGTTTTCTATATAGTCTTTCCGTCCAGTTTCAAAATTCTTGAACAAATACTCCTAATATCTAAAACCTTCTCTTTAAAAATATCTGCTTGACGAGCGTTTATGGTTGTGTTGGGTTGACTAAAGTACGATAAATAGTTGAAAATATTCCTAGATATATTCAGTCCAGTATAGCCAAAGCACTTTGAACCTGTCAGAAATCTATGCAGAATACAAATATTCATAAGGCCAATTCGTCCGGATGCCTAAATGTATGAAATTTAAGACCTTACTGGACAATTAGAAAAAAATTGAAAACATCCCACAGACCTAGAGAACATTATTGAGTTTACAACTTGAAATAACTGCAGATAATTACTGAGTACGAGATATTTTCCCTCTCGAAATTTTACTCAAAAATTTTGGTAGTAATTCCAAGTAAAAAAAACATTCAACGACACCAACATCTTTCTTATACATATTTTCTGCTTGTTAAAATACATTTTTGACAGCCATTCAAACATAACCTTCAATTGCTTTTCAGTACACCAGTGACCATATTTAATATTTACATACGAGTATATACATATGTGTAGATTGCCTGCAGCTCATTGGACTAGTGACGCATTTTTCGTTGCCTTTGAAGCCGCACGCCTTGCCTGCTTCAAGTCATCGCTTCGATCCGAGCGTTTTGCAAACGAAGCTGACAGCTGAAAAACTACTCTTGACAGTAGCTATGACAGCTAAGCGGCAGTAAATCAGCAATTACTCGTTTCATATGCTAACTCAGCCAATGCCAGCCATTAATTCACTATGACTAACAGAATTCTTGGCCATTAGTTAGGCAAACATACCCATACGCGATGGACTCAATACCACTCACAAGTGCTCAGTGACTACAAGTGGTCACGTGCACTTAACATTGTTCCATCATTTACATTTCCATGCGACTGTGAGTTATTGCGAACAGTAGAATCTTGTAATTTAATGTTAATTTACTGCATTACTGAGCTTCTTCTCTAATGATAATAGCACCTCAATGAGAGCTGTGTATGTGAGTACATATGCAGTTAAGAGCTGGGAATTCGAAATTTGTGTGGCAAATAAAGAGCAATATGTATGTATATATGTGCTAGATTCACTATTAGAATGAAATTTCTCTATCGATGTTGGCTATTAGGCTTAGTAGGTCAACGAAAATTATTTTTTTGGATAGTAAAAAATAATGAAAACCGTTGATAATGAAAACCGTGAAAAAGTATCGAGTAATTTGCTTAATTTAACTATTTAATTGATATTGCGAATTATATGGATATAAAACCTTTTTTTATATTAATAAAAGTGCACTTTTTTCAAAAAAATTTAATTGGTTTTGCTTCGAGATATGGAATTCGAGTGAACAGATTTTCTCATTTCAATATACATAGATAAAAGAAAATAGAAATGAAGAGCATCAACAGATTTTTGTCTCCGTTTTTCCACCACAATTTGCTAATATTATTACAGTGACCACACACAAATACTGGCAAATACAAACATACTTATTTATATTTCTATCATGCACTTAGTTGCAATAAAAGTAATGGTTTGCCGTCAACCGCTTAGGTATTAATGACTAACACATGCAGTAAAAATTTTTACATAAAAACAGACATTATTTTGCTGCTGTCATTTGTGTCTGTCAAAATGTGGAAAATTTGCACTTCATCACTGCTCAAATTCAGCTTCGTAAGTGCAATTTGTTTAACTTTGGAATTCAATGTCAGACACATTGATTGATTGTTAAGTGTTACACGTAGCCGTAAATGTTTGTGAGTCCTTAGAATATTAGCATTTTGATGCAAAAACGGAATGTTGAAATTAAGCAAGTATTCAAACATACATAAAAAAATATATCTATAAATACAAATAACCAAGTAGCTTCGAAATTACTAAAGTCTCTTAGGGTTTCATAAAGGCTTGTGAAAGAAGGTCATGATCTCTTAGTGGGTCTAAAAGCCTATTTCATGATAAACCTGCAATGAGTTGTACGACATAGTGAAACAAAAAAAAGAAGAATTTTATATGCCTCTAGCTAGGAGTATTTACAGGCCAGTGTAATTAGATTTTTGAAAAAATTACGGTAAGCTTTCCTATATACCGGTTCAAGAAAAATAATTTTTATATTGTTGCTTAAGCATATTTAATATCGAATAGAAATTTTTTAATATATAATTTCAAACGTTTGTGCTGGCTATGTCTACATATTTCCAATTTGTCATGAGCATCTTCACCGTGTCAAATAAGTTAAGCTTACTTATATTGAACCACCTCTTAATCACAGATAAATCAAAAGTTTAAATGGAAACCCCCCAATGGGCGGAAGTTGAAAGTAGCTTTCTAACATTTTTATTCAAATATGACCTTTACGTGCTCATTATTTCCATAAATTTTTCATCTAACACTCACACTCTGTTAAATGCGCATTCTTCTTCTCCATTACTCAATCAGCAGCGACCACGACATTTACGGTTGTTACTTAACCTGCCTATGATTAATGGTAGTTGCATAGCTAGGTATTCTGGAATGTAAATGATAGCAATTGAGCTACTTGCCAATAAGAGTGACTGATTAATCCCTTTAAACATTTCCTCATTCCAGTAAGTCTTAAAATATTTCAAAACGACTAAATATAATAATAATAGAAGATTTAAGAAGTAATTCTGGAAAGTATTAGATGCACTTACATGACACTTCATACTCTGCTGAAATTAAGTGACACACATAGTATACATCACATTATAAACATTTGTTTGCCTGTCTCAGGCACCTAATTATTTCAACTTAAAATAATTCAACATGATTTCAATAATCTTTTTGTTTCGCCGCCTCTAATTCAGCTGTCAATTACAATCGCTAAAATGCAAAACAACTCCTTGTTCAACTACGAAACCAAATTAACTCCTTATAAAGGCATGTCGAGCAATGAACAAAAATTTGAGCGAATTTTTCAAATCGCGTATGAAAATCAAACAATTTTAAGTTATGACAATTTAATTTATACAACCATAACACGAGTCAACGTCGGCCGTCGCATTAGTGGCACGCAGGTTGCCGCGCAAAACAAGTTGTTTTGTTTGGCTTTGGCAGCAAATAAATCTGTGCTAGCCCACGAAAATGCAACCAAAATATATTGCATTTATAGGAAAATAAATTAATTTAATTTGCTGCAGATAGGCAATAAAACCCACAGATGCACAACTACATACAATTATATAATATGTACTAGCGAAAGCAGCAAGTACAAAGGCGGATCAGCAAAAAATGGACAAAAACTGGAAAGGCGACCAATTAATTGCAAATTTCGAGCAAACGTCCAGAGTTTGTATATAAAATTATTTAGATATGTAATATAACGAATATATTATTTTTAAATTTCAAAGAAGTAGTAGTTGAGTAGAAATCACATACATATATGGACCTACTTTCGTAAAGACGGTTCAATAATGGATTTTTCCAAAAATTTGTCACGGCCTAATTGCAATTTAGCTTTTAATTTAAACTTCATTTTCTTTTCTGCAATTAGTTATTATAACCTCATTTTATATTTTGAGCAACACATACTTACATATTTACATGTACCCGTATATGCCTTAGAAACCACAGTTCTTATGCTGAAGTCATCAAATTTATTTATACATACATATGTACATGAGCACTTTTTCTGCACCTGAATTTTAGTTTCTATGCCCAAACCACAGCTTCACCCATCAGAAATCGAACATTCGCGAAATTGACTGACGTTAAGGTCTGGCGCAATGCAAGGTGTTCCATTGTTGTGGTAAGTGACTGTTATACATAAATTGTTAGATTTTCTATTATTCCAGTTTGGTTTTTACGTCACTTAATATGCTTTGAAGCATTTGGCTCACACACACATATACTTCGTCTTAGTGTTATATCGGTGAGCGTGGCTTTCTGCAGCAATCCAGTTCTGTCAAGAATTCTAGTTTATTTTATTTCATTTCGCTTGCCTTATTGTTGTCGATAATTTCGTGGTTGTAGCTGTTCTCCGTCACAGTTGGTCTCTCTATCGCCGGAATGTATCACCGCCTGTCGTTCGTTGAATAATATGTTAGCGATCGCTTTTCAATTTCCTGATAAACACCTGCACGTAGTGACCGACACTGCAAATATTTGGTAATATTACACTAAAGAAATTCGTTTTGGGTTTAAGAAACTTTTATTGGAGGAAATCAGTTTTTGAGGGCACATGCTGGCAATCAAAGCTAAGAAAAAATAATTTGTTTCGAATAATTCAAGATATGCCCTGATTCGTTCAGTATTTGTCTTCTCGATGTCCTCCATACTTTTTCGTAAAGAAACCTATACTCTAGCTATCATAACCTAATGCTCAAGAACTAAATTACATATTGTTACTATGTAGTTATATTCAAGATCTCATTGCCTTTGTTTAAATTTATAAATTTCATATTTTTTTTGACTCATCGAAGGTAACGATAGATCTGCAGATTCTGAATTGACAATTTTATCAGCTAACGGATAACCTTACTATCATTAATCGAGGTAAGCCTTTGTATTCTCGTATTGTACGCTTATTCAAATAATTTTCTCGCTTAGTATAAACTTTGTAAATTGCCGCAATATAATGTCATTCATGTCCAGCAATTGTGCCCAAACTTACAGCAAATGTCTCTCACTCAATTATTCCATGAAATTGAACCCCTGCAGAGCAAAAGCCGACGGAAAACTCTGAACGCTCTACTACATGGCTGTGATTTGCATCTGGTTGCATCTACACGCTCCAACTTAAATGGTGCAAGCAAAGACACTAACACAAACAGACACGTGTGAGGGCTGCTTCCGTTGCAGCGACGGATTCGCGAGCCTTAAGCCGAAAAAACAATTCCAAAGCACATTGCGCCTGAAGATGTCACAGAGCTGTTCACATATGCCAATTGGAGTAATCGTAGTCATATTGTTGCGATTGCCATTATTGTTGTTGTATTCAGTGACTGTCGCGAATGTCAAGCGCTAGTAGAATTTCCGTAACATGTTGACGTTGACACTCGTTGACCACAGCCGTGAGATAGTAGCAGGTGGCTGTGACGACGAGCCGAGCGGCGGCGAGGTGAAAGCGCGCTGCTCCTGCTGGCCGCTGATCGACATTTTCATTCAAATTTCAATTGAGCGCCGTGTTTCGCTCTTTGATTTATCTTAATAGCGGAATCACAGTTGTTGTTGTTCCGTTTGTGGTTTCATTAGCTCGTACATACATATTTGGTGTGTATTTTTATGAAAAATACTTATATCATTTCAGTTAGTACACTTGCTGCCAGGGTCCACATTACGCAATAACCCGTCCGCTCCTTCTGCTATCAGTTCGTTTGCCTGACTGCCTTTGTCTTGGCGGCGGGCAACAACAACAATTATGTAAATGCTAGACACCGCTGTAGTTGTTGTTTTGAGCAGGTGAATGAAATCACCACGGAAATGTTGCCACAAAATGAATGGACAGTGTTCGTAGTTTGCCCTGAAGCAGTATTCTTAGAAGAGGAAGAGTATTTTACTATTCATCCATGAAATGACTTAGTGAAAGATTCTATTCATAGATGAGTAGATGCTTTTTTTCTGCATTATTAATTTAAATTTTTTATGGTGCAACGTCATAGCATATATCTTTGTGATGACTTCTGAAGACTTCTTCGAGGATTCAAAGTTCAAAAAAGTTCTTCAAGTTCAAAAAAACCGGGGTCTAACCAGGCCGTTGTTTTGACGGGGCCTTTGCACCTTTCCAAAATAATGCTCCATGCTATTTAAGCGTAATTTGAAGGAGTTTCTGCCTTATTTCGTAAACTTCGGGGAAACATGGGTTCTCTACTAAACACTAAGAGCCAGAAACAATGAAATCGTGAAAATTAATTGACACAAAGTACTACAATATCGACTCGATGACGGGTTGTATAACAAGACAGCCTCATTTGGCGAAGAAATTCGTTATCTTCTACCATAACAACGCACAGTTATTACCTTAGTCATCTCCATGCCCATGCTAAGAAATAGATGAAGCCAATGTAGAGGAATAAATCGTCATTTCTGATCTTTGTATCACCGGTTTCGAACATCCTTTAATGAGTCACCTGCGACTAAACAGGCAACTGATTTAAATATCTAAAATCGAAACGTCTCGTACAGGAATTGTATAATACTTCTTCACCATTGCGATTGAATCTTAACTCCATACCACATCACTACGTTCGCTGCTTATCCAAAATATCCTCGGTACTTAGAAGCCCACACGTAAGGTGACACCGGATAAATAGCTCCGCTACAATAAACAATTGCCAATTTTCAGCTGTCAACACAACACAAAATGCCAAAAGCAAAGTCAAATAAACACAAAAATAAATAAGCTTAAACCATAAGCAAACTAAATCACAAAAGCAGCAACAATAGCAACGTGACAACAACAATAAACGAAGATAACAACGATGCGAAATGTTATGTCTGCCACATCCGCGAAAGTTTGCCCCTGCTCAAGCCCAGTACAAGCTATGCTACACACCCATACTCACGTATATTTCCCTGGCTTGGTGAGGTACAACATTATAAAGAGAAGAGGTAAAAGTATGTGATTTTCAATGCGCATGCGCTACATTTGGGCGCAAAAATGTCAGGCGTGTGACAGCAACGTGCAACAAGCATGCAACAACATGCGACATGTATTGTCAGCGCTTAAAGGCAGCATGACGAGATATGGCTGTTGCCGCGTCGCGTGAAACTAAAGAAGGAAATGTTCAAATACTTAGCTGGTGGGCAGCACCAGTGACAAGCATTTACATGCGAAACGGAAGGAAATGATGATTGTTCTCTCAGCGAGTTTGCCGATATTTGAACTCTTGTGTGTATATACACACTTTTAGCTGTCACACAATTATCTAATATAAGTGTGATACTTTTGCTGGTATTTGTTTTCGGTCAATCCGTGGGTTGTGAGAAGACATTATAAAGATAAGACATTTGGCCAAATATTTCCTGTGGGATGTAGTGACAATTAGGCAGCATTCAGGTGATAGGAATATCCTAAATGATGGTATATTTTATTTGATTATTTTTCTCGTTGAAAAAAAACGTACCTACATTTCAATAAGCATTAACGTCAAAGGAATTAATGAAAAACTTAAGTTGCATGGTAGAAACAGAGCGGCCCTTGTTCAATTATTTTCTAGGCAGATTAGAACTTTATATATGATGTATGACAATTAAGTAATGAGACTGATTCCATAAAAACCACATATTTAAAAATTATTCTACAACTCTGCCATTCCCTTCACAGTAGTAGCTATATAGCGATTCCAGCGCGTTTTCCATGCTTCGTAACATTTTGGAACACTTCGACCACCGATTTTGTTTTAGGAAACAAAAAAAGTCACAGGGTGACATGTCTGGCGAATAAGGCGGCTGTTGCACACGGCGATCCCTTTAGAGGCCAAATACTGGGACACTCTACGATGTGATGTCTGTGCGCACCCTATTGACTCGTTTTCGCAATATTTCGAGTATTTGGAAATAGTAGACTTGAATCACACCTTTCCCGGTGGAACGAATTCTTTGTGGACGATTCCATGCCTATCAAAAAAGGCAATAATCATCGTTTTCACCTTCGACTTGCTCATGCGAGCTTTTATCGGGCGGGGGGCGCGCGGAGACAACCATTGTGAACCTGGGCACGACTAAGAGTACTATCACCATACACTCTTACAATTTTAGCATACGTTTCCGAAGCTGTTTCGCCCAATCTGGAGCACAATTTTATCGCGACGCGTTGCTCTTGATTTCGTTTTTCCATTTTCGTGACGGGCACTACAAACACACGTCTACTTAACTTGACGCAGCAGGCGAACTAAACAAGCTAGAGCGATGGTACGTACATATATCAATGGAGAGGGGAGGGATGCCGGAAAAGAGAAAGGGAATTTCACAGGTTTGTCACAGGTTTACCACAAGCGCGGCAATCAGTCTCATTACTTACTTGTCAAACCTCGTAGGTCGCCGGTGAGTGTGCGCGCACACACTTTCACATTATACTACAAATCACTAAAGCTTGCTACACGCAGAGTAACACCGAAAAAGCAACAAATACCCTAACAATACTACTAATAAGAAAAGCAACAGCACATTTATATAATTAAGCAATTTGCATTTTTTTTTATATTTAATTTTTTTGAATTTTATTTTTTAAATTTCTTCCTACAGCGCGCCAACAACCTGCCTCGCTCGATAGACATTTGAAATGTGTACGCGCCTCTGCCGGCATGGTGCAACACTCGCTGAGTGCAAGACGCTGACCTGGTGCTTAGCAACCCTTCAAAGAATTTCCGCTTGCAACAACAACTATTGCTACCACTGTTGTTGTTGCAGTTTATTTACTTTATTCGCATTTGTTGGAAAATTGTCTGTCTGTTTTGAATTTTTCGACCAAAATTCGCAACCGAAAGTGCTTTTTTGCTTGCAACAGCAGTGCGGCTGCACTTGCAACATGTCAATGCGGCTCAACGTTTCTGTAGAATTTGACTTCTGTAATTACCCCAACATTTACACTGCATCACGCGCTGCTCAGGTCACCTGTAAATCAATCGATTTCCACTCACGTTTCTGTTGCCACAAATCACGGATTGCAAGAACAAAATAACAACAACAACCTCTGGTATATGTAGTTGGAAGTGTAGGCATTCGCATATGGTACGTGCCAATGCAGGCACACATAAAAACATTTTGCATACACGTACTTAGCCTTGCTGTGGTAACAATAAACACTTTACATTCATAAAAACTGCAACACGATTAATTACGAACTGTCGTTAATCGCGTCGTTTATCGTGCTCGCCTCGCGTTGATTTTAATCCGACTTAAGGAAGTCGTCGTAAATTTGAAAATTACTGATTGTGCGCTAGTGACAAGGTGTGACGAAGTGATTAGTATCGAATAGTATGCACCACATATGAGGTGGCGCACCCATACCACGATAGAGTGAATAAATAGTTCTTCTAATAAAAAACGTAGTCAATGAATATTCATAGACTTGCAAAGCTACAAATTCTATCTGAATATTTTCCCTGCATTATCGCATTTGGATTGGTTTCATTTAGAATTCAGTTCAAAATTTCTCTCATTGTAATTTTCTTTCAAATTCGGACAAAATAGATTTGAACCAATCCAAAATTTTTGTTTTTAGAAGTCTACTAAATTAGCGGCTCTAGTACAAAGAAACTGTTGGCGAAGAATAAGTTCTAAAAAAAAATATAAAAATTTAGTGCATTAGTAAGAATATCTGAGATATATTCGTTCACCAGAGTCATACAATTTTTCATAAGTTCGTGACCCCATTGTCTTGGTGATTAGGCAATTTTTTTATTTTAATATGACATTTTACAAATTTTTGCATTAGACACGATTTTGTTTTTAATTTTTCGACGGAAGTTTCAGTTCCTTAAGACATAATATTTAAGATTAGCCAAATGTATCAGAAGCTGTTTCCTTTTAGGCACTGGACTATGCGCCTTACCCTTATTTCAATATTTTTTTTTTTTAAGTTCTAAGCCTCATAGTTCTGTATTAAAATACGGCAGTTTCAACAGGAAGGGAAATTTCTTGAGTTTATTATTTCAGCTAGAACACAAACCTCTACATGAGATATATTTAATAGAGAAGGCATAGAGAATCGGTTTCAAATTCATAATTAGAGACACACTGCAGAATCTATTTTTCAGTTTTGGGTCGATCGCCAGTTGGCTCTATTCGGAACGAGGCCATGCCAGTTGTACATCCCAAGTGCACTTAGATCACTATGTACATGATCTTTTCATTTGATGCGTGGGCACCCTTGCTGCCGTTGTCTACTCATGGATCTCGAATTGATGGAGATTTTCGCTGGAGCTTCATATTATTTACATGCAAACACATTGCACAACCTGCGCATTAAATAGATTTGTATGCGCTTAACTATTTCGGTGTTGCTGTAAAGCTCATACAGTGGTTCCATTCTCTTCAATATTCAAGCTCCAATGATCTTGCGTGGAACAGTTCTCTCCAATGTTCTAAGTGCTTTCTTACCACAAATCGTCGTCCTCCATGTTTCTGCGCCATATACTAGGACGGAAATGATGAGAGACTTACATTAATCGCCTTACCCTACGGTTGCACAACAACAGTACAACAACTTTCTTTAATGCTGAATCATCCAAAACCTATTGAATCACTAAGCCTAACCATTGCAAGTCCTCAAGCGGTTCAGCTAACACGGTGCTAAATATTCATAAACACAGATAAATCAGTGACAGAAGAAAACGATATCTACATGAGTGCGGACAGTCATTCATAACCTAAAAATTGTGCATTCAACAGCAAACGTTGCATGCCACACGATCAGCAGGCAGCAGCGACAAGTGTTTTTCATTGATTACGCGACGAGTAAGGCAACGCGATCGAGCCACGAAGATTGCTGAATGGTTTAAGCGATGGGACTGTCAATGTTTACATCTATGTATGTGTGTATGTGCAGTACTAAAGCTTGTGCCAAGCAAAGACAGGCGTAGATACCCAGTTACGTTCATTGAGGCGGTTGTATTCGCAGCGTTATTTACAAATGTTGCAGTTATTAGTCGCTTGGTGTTCATATGGTGTTGCTGTGCTGTCATGTTGCACAAACATAAACGCCACTAAACGACGCGGCGCGACGGTGGCGCACCAAAACACGTGTATATCTAAATGTATGAATTTTTTGCATGCTCATGCTATCTTATGTTGCACGGTACATTTATGGCGGCACGGACAGACGGAAAATTTGATTGTTTGATTGATGTGCCAAAATGGGGTTGCACGAATCATAAGTGGCAGCGGCTAGTAAGGTAACGGCACCAAAAGTGGTGGCGCGCTGCAGCCACACAGTTGCAACGTAGCTGTCAATCATAATCGTAATTTCATGCTGCAATATGAGAAATGTTGTCTTTTTCTTCCTTTTGTGAAAGCAACTTCTATGCAGGACTCGTGTGCTTTGTTCTTGTTTTTGCTTTGAAATCGTGCCTGCATGTGACAACTTTAAATGTGAATGCAACACGGCTTTGCTACTATTGCTATGCGGCAAGTTGCCCACTTGGAGTGGTTGCATGAAATGTGTTTTGCCCAAAGGATTCCTTTTTGGAGGCATAAACTTTCTTAGTTAAAAAAAAACTCTGGAAAATTAATAAAAAAATTGTTTTCAAAAGTTTGGGATTTTTCAGTAGTTTTCTCCATCCGAGTCAAATTGGATGTAATTCTAGGAAATTTCCTCCGATTTGTTTACATCTGGATACGAAAATTTCTAAAAAAAATTTCATTCTTGCTTAGGTTCCTACGGTACAAGTCTTGTTGGAAAGTGAGTTAAGAAAATATAATATGACAAACACACTTCCTACCAGCAGATTTCACAACTAGCCATCTGAGATAAATTTCTACACCTTTAAAAAATATACCCTATATATTTAACTACAATTACCATATGCGGAAACTTCCCTCTTTCGTGTATATTTTGGTTTATTGACACAACGTGGCATTTCATGTGAAGTGTGTTGCGAATAACAGCTATGACTGTTGAAAGCTTCAAAGTCACTTGAGCGACATTTTAAAAGCATTATTGTAATAATTTCACATACAACGTGTGTTGGCATAGAAATGGGATTAGATCAAGTGCTTTTATTGACTGTTTTGAGTAGTCACATTTCCTTATAGATAGATGACAATTTTAAAAATGTGAAAAATAATACTATACATGGGCTGAAAGATAAGAGAATTGATTGAGGGAACTTCAAACAAAAAGTCTCTATACCTGCCTTGGAGAGCTAAACTAAAAGCTTACCAGCAAACAAATATTTGAATTTTTTACAAAAAGTTTTAACATGTCCAAGGTAAAGTTCCATCCCATCTATTACCAGGTATAAAGCTTTGCTATTTTAGTTCCTGAACGTGAAAGCTTAATGAAAATATTTGCGAAGTGAACAATAACTTATAAAAGATGACTCCAGTAAATACAATATCGTCGAAAAGCCAACGTTATTCACTAAAATATAAATACAAGTGTAACTTATCCAATAAGAATTTATTCTCACAATTTATGGCACGGTTAACTCTTTTCTTGTTTCCCGTTCGATTTTAAAACATGTGTAATATAAAGTCATATGCAATTCTTTTTTGTGGAAAGGCTAGCGCGAGGTAGGGATTACAAGATCCGTCCTCCGTCAATAAGTTTCGAGTCTACGCCTTCCTTCAACTCGTCTTGTCTTAAAAATCATGGAAAATAATGCTTAACGAATTTTTTAAAAGAGCTCTTTGTATTCTTAGTACCATAACTTAATGCATCTTAGCTTATGTGGAGATCACTAGAATAAATTACTATGAGCATTCGAGGAGATTCTAGTAGCTTCTTAAAAAGTAATGGAATTTTCCAATATTTTTACTCGTCATAAAATAAACTGAATGTGGTAAAAGCACTCCTAATTTACGAATCAGAGCAAATAGTTTTAATTCTTAGCTATTTAGCGTGAAAAACTATTTGATTCATCCTTTATTCCTCATGCCTAATCGGTGGATCAAAAACATTAACAATTAAAGGCAAATAATTTTAATTTTTTTTTCTTTTCTCTTGGATTTCTCTAACATCTTATCTAACAATCAACAAAAGTGTTTATTTGCGAAAATCGACGAAGTGAAATTTTCTTGTAGTTTATTCATCCATGTCGCATAGGCCAAAGGTCAGTTGCTCGCGCACATTTTCACTTTCACAGGTAAGCAATTTAATCTAAAAAAAAAAAGAAAAAAGATCGCAAGGAAACTGGAAAAGCGAAACCGAACGATCACCTGCTGTGCGCGCCAACAAGCCGATGATGGGTCCTCTGATAGGCCGGTCCGGCAACTACAAGTATGTAAAAGCACAAAGCTTGTTGCATGCAACAACCACCCACCACACTATACTCGCTTGCCATAATTCGCTAAAATAACTGCATTCGACACAAGTGCTTGCTTCGGCTGGAATATTGAAAATCATCTTGTTGAGTTATGCTCATTGGCATCTTCAGTTGGCGCAGCTGGGCTGCCACAGCCCGCCTGCTGCATACGTTGCTTGGGTAGCACGACCAGCGAACAGTTCGTCTTCGTGAAGGTATGAAGATGCTGCACCTCGTTGCATTTAATGTTCGCATTTTTGTTGTAATTTTATTTTTAGCTTCAGTTATTTATTTTCTACCGCCGTTTGGTTAGCAATGGTGAGAGTGGCACTTCCGGCATGTCTTGCGGTTTAACGGCTCTTCAAGCAACACATGCCGAAATAGGTAAAAGAGCTAACTGGTTTCCCAGTGTTGCTTACAGTTTAACCTGATCTCTCACATATAAATGTTCGAAAATATGTAGAAGAAGATTTTATTTGCTAAATAAACCTACCTTGCACGTTTTTCGCAGAGAAATTATTCTGGGAATTGATTTTGTTGAGGTAGCATACAAGAAGTGGGCTGATAGCCATCGCAACTTATTTATGCTGCGTTAGAGGGTTTAGTAAAACGCGTAAGTCATTTTGTAACCCCAAGGTATGGGCTCCAATATTGATGTTATACATGCTTGGGTATTTTGTGTATAAATCAATTATAATTGTAATTTGGAAATACTGAATTTTTGTTGAAAAGTGCAGCAACAACATATTTTTTTAGATAAAGCTAACTTCGAAAAATGTATAATAAGAACTCTATAGAATCACATTATCAAGGTTTTGAATTTGTAATTCTCGAGTCAAAAATGAAATGTCACAACACTTGTCGCTGTCAGCAACAACACAAACAACGGCTAATTTCCGTATATACTCGCATATCCATATATTATATTATATTATTTATACAAGTACATATGTGCACCCATATTTACATAATGAAACGCACTTTTCGCAAGCGTTTGATATTTATATCCAATATTCACTCTACGCTTTGGTCGCCTGCGTACCACGAAATCAATAAAATTACCTCATTAAGTGCGACAACAGCCCATTGCGCCGCCTGCAATGTGCGCATGCGCAGCGTGAAAAACCAGTGGCAGGCCACTGCGTTAATTAAACGCATTTCGTATGCATATTTATGCGTTTATGCGCATGTCTAGCAAGTGTCCACTGCCTCCAACGTACACTGTCTGCATCTGAAATTATTATTTTGAGGTGTTTCTGTCACCAGCGCTTGACGCCTCATGTTTTGTGGTCTGCTTGCTTTTCCAATTTAGCAGACAAGTATTGAAATTATTAATGGTGTTAAGTTGTGGTTTCACACGCCAATAATTTCGTGTAAGTGTGTGGCAATTAAATCAATTTAGCTTAGGTAATTATAATAAATATTTTCAAACTGTTACTAATAAAATGCATAATAATATTACATATCGGTGAACTTTATTCTTTTGAAAAATATCTGGCACTAGAGCCTTAGCAAACGAACTTGTTTAAAGAAGGCGCAGTGTGGTTATGACAATATTTTAATGTAGTATGATTCGGATAATTAGTAGAGTTGCAATAATATTCTTGTAATAAATAACATTTGTGAATTTCTTACTGAAGTAGGTCTTTTAATTGATATTTTTAAATTTTTAATTGGAGGAAATTGAACAGGACTTCAAGTTTAGTGCCTATAAGTTTTTGCAAAAGAAATAAATTGTTTTAGCATTAAACTGACAATCCGGTATACAAGTACCAGTGTTTTATTCGATAACTTGTTGTCATTTTGTAGGTAGTCAATATCAATGTATATGGTCTGGTATTGCTCTGATGGAACATACATTATCTTCTATTGGCCAAATCTGTCAGTTTCTGGTCACTGGATTCTAATAGATATTGTTGTCAGTAGAAGTTCGAGGTAAGAATTTCGTCATAAGAGAAAAACTCATGATACCATGCCATTGCCATCATATATAAAGCATAAAAAAATTATATGTATTTAATCTTTAACAATTTGGGAGCTACGTGATTCAATACAAGCTAACAAGTTTTAAAAGTTGTAGTATCTTCGGCTGCATAAGCACATCCACGGGTATAACGCAATGGCTAATAACCGTAATGCGCATGAGCAAATGCTATTAGCTGTTAAAGCTTCGTTATGGCATTAGAGAAAGACGCAACGTTTTTGTATTTTATGTCTTTCAATTAATTTGCAACAACATTTTTAAAGCGATGCCGTGACATCCTGCGTACCTTGAATGTTGGCTGCACAAGTTAATGTGCGATAGCGATTAGCGCATACTTTGTCGCCGTATACTTTCCTACTTGCCTCATAGCCTATGCTATTGGGCAACATTTTCTCTCTCTACTACTTTAACTCTTTTCTCCTCCTTTTCCTCCTTAGAAGTTGGAAGCATGCGAAAGATTAACTCAACGAATTAATGCCTTCCTTATTTCCGGCATTTGCTGCATGTAACGGTTAAGAAATATTTGTGGTATGGTCACCTCTGATCGCTGATTATCATTACTAAGCTTACTGCTTGCACACACCTGTACCAATGTGTTGTCTCTTTAATCGCTTATGTTGGCTGTGTTTGTTGCAAGTTTCAGTGCTTGTTGGAAGCACCTGTGCGATGCATTTTTGAAAATAGATTTTAGTTGGCGAATACTTGTTATCATTGTTATATAGTAAAATATCGTTTTGAAGAACTTTTACATTACAGTTAATTTAGAAATAAGCACCTATTGAAAGTTCATTTGGATAATGTCCACAAAAAAAGATTGTAGTATCTTCATTTGCCGGCATTGCACTCTTATCTACGAACACCTCGATCTATCTGCTGCTCGGTGCGAAAGTGCAATTGGTAAACGTGCATGCAATAGAGCGGCCGCTTCTTCACCGCAGTCTTCTACTTAACTACCAAAAAATATTTTCTTATTATTTCAGTCTTTTTCGTATTACAACTACACTTTATTTTTTATTATTGCGCTTTGTTAGATTCTCACGTCAATTACTTGCAGTTACTTGGCTATACTACGCCATTCACCGCATGCAACAGCCGTGCAACAACACTCCCTAATGCACCTTGGCCATTCAAGCCATCGTTCATTCATGTGCTCGTTCGCTCTGCGGTGAGTTGGGAATTTCATTTGGATTATTCTATTTGTCACACCACACAACAACACATCGCGTTCACCTCAATTGTGTTGCACGTTGCTTCCAGGCAATGGCATTCGGAACGAATTTTTCGGTATGTGCAACACGTGCAAACAACAATTACTACATGTCGTCACCGCCATTAGTTTTCCCTAAGCTTTTTTCCCTCTTTTTTTCTTCATCTCTTTTTTGCTGTTTCGTTGACATTTGGATTACCTGCCAGTCGAGCAGCACTGCCGTTTGACTGCTCCGGCCAGAGTTAACAAATTTATTTCAGGTCATGTGCGGCAAGCCAAAAAGAAAACTATTGCAAGCTTTGCATTTGTGTTGTTGTTGCACTTTTGTGCTATAATTTTCGACGATACTTCTTTACACTTGTTTTATTTTGGGTTCAAATATTCCAAACACTCAAGTTTATTAGCCATGCAACACAGGTCCGCTGCATTTCCTTTTTGGCAGCTGTGAGTCTAAGTGCTCGTGTGTGTGTTTCGCTTTAATGGCGTGACGCAAGAGCATTACAAGCCATTTAGTCGGACTAACACCTCACTCAAGTGGACTTAGGCTAATAAAGTCTTTCAAACATATATTCCAAATGCGTAAATGTATTCTATTGTAGGTGTAGACTTCATTTCAAAGAAGTTGTAGAGCATGAGAGCTGCTGAAAAGTTTTTTGTTTTGAAAAAGTTCATATTTTGACCCTCTAATTTTAACTGATTGACATTGACTTGTGTCATACATATTTTCGAATTTTTGAGCGTCTAAATGTATTCTCATTGATAGACTTCTGGACGCTATGTGGCAAGGGATACAAATTTGCATAGCATACTACTTTTTAAAAAAGGATGGCTAGTTGCTGTAAGTAATAATCGGGGTAGTACTTGAATACCTTGGTAATCCCTTTAGACAAAACGTCTTTTGTAGACATCCTCGATCATAGAATAGAATACATGTATATTTACCACTTCTGAGTTGCTCTTAAGTTGTACGCGGCTTATACCTGTACAATTTTCTTAGCAGAGTCTTCAGAAAATCACAATGTAAGTACAAATGAAGATAAAAACAGTAATATCTTTGTAAACTTGCAAGCACTTTTATTAACATGAATTATGTTTAAAACATATTTAAGTTGACTAACGGCTCAGAGCATACCTTACACTTAGGACTATATGTATAAATACTGAAGGTCAATATCATGCATAACACATAATAAATGTCTTTAACGCATTTTAGCATTACATTTAAATAAACTCTCAATATTTTTTAAGTGTTTATCCAGTTTCAGGGGTGAGTTCTTTGGATCGTTACTTCCATCTTTGTCCGTTTAAAATTTATTTTTGTGTTTCGTCATCCAACCTTAATAGATATATGCCGGGTAAACTGGTTTCGTGCGCTTTGGCATATTCAATATCGGTGGAAGTTTTTTGTGGCATAAGTCACTTAGCACTTCACTGCACTTAAAACAATTACCAATGGTGGCAAGCAATTGCTGCTAGCGCCAAGTTCATGACAAGGCTCACCTATATTCCTGTAACAAACGATGCGAGGCTCGCAATCTGTGCGATTCCTATTCAAGTTAAAGGCACCTAGTAGGTTGAAAGTTTTACAATTAAATATTGGAAAATGCAAATTGTGGTCTCACCATGCGCACATTCTGTGGAATCCACTGAATTGCCGGGCTCACACTCATTGAATGAAAAAGAAGGACTTCAAATTATAAAGTAAATAAGTTTTTCAAAATATTTGCTGTCGATAAATGAAATAATTATACTCACATTCCTTGTGTGGCACGATGCAAGAAAGCCAGCATAAATACCAGCAGCCAACTTAGCTTAGTTATCCGGTACATATGCGAATGCATGTTGAAATTTGGATAAATTATAAGTTTTTTAAATTGACCTCTTACGAGTAGATAAAATAGCTACACCTGATGTTGCTGCTTCAAGGCTGGAGTAGCGTTTGATAATTGTCCTGTGAGTTGGAATATCCTTTTATAGCGCAGAATAGGTTTGTCCGGCTTTGCGGTCAAATTTTAATTAATTCAAATGTATTACAGTTAGAAAAAACTTAATTAATTGTACATTCAAAGGCACTTAGGCGTGGAATGAAATTATCCAAATCAATTGCGATTCTCTGTTATAGCAAGGGTGACAGGAATTACTTTAAGATTGTAATCTTAATACAATATTCCTTATGAAAATTTGCTTCAAATAAATTAAGCATAGGTATTGGTATTGGTATTGATATTTGGTTTAGGTAATTATGCCAATATTGAAATTAGTTTTAATATTGGTAATGTGACAGTCATCCGCCATCCGATATCTTAATAAAGCTTGTTGCACGAGTTCTAGTTAATAAGCATGGTCCCTTCCCATTTAACGGTTAAACTATATAAATAACATTTTGCTAGAAATTTTCCAACATTTTCAATTTAACTCTATTAATATAATAACCCCATTGACCAACGGCAAGTACTTGTGCATTGCTTACGCAGAGACCCGCGCCTTGCACTTCATTGAACAGTAACTAGCGGTCAAGGGTAAGATGACGACAATAGAAGTATGGGCGACAGAAACTGTTAGTGATTAAAATCAAGGCTGATTGAATTACTCAAAAGTCACCAGCAACATTTCTTATAATTAATTAGAATTTTTCATAAGTTATTAGAATTATTGTATAATAGCTTAGTTAATTTACATTCTGCAATAATAACAGCGATCTGTTATTTTCAGCAGCATTCTATAAACAGAGAATGTTAAATAATAACTTTTACAGCAGAAAATGTTAGTGAATAACAAGAGAATGGTTTGTGTTAACATGCTGTATTCAGAAAATGTTAAAAATTGTAGCTAATAGTCTTTACAGGTGTCGCTTCCTGATACCATTTAACATAACATTCCGCTGTTAACTTAAAACTAGCATTCACAACTCATGCACTCGCAATAATATTTTATATTTGCCACACTAATTAACAGTGAGAGCAACTGACCACCGGCTTTGCACCTGCTAATCCAAAACGAATCAAATAATCGACCAGTCAACACTCCAACCAATTGGCCAAAAAGCCAACCAGCCAGCAAGCCGTCCAACATCAAACGCAACAAACGACACAACAGACAATTCAAGCAGAGAACTTAAATACCCTCTCTGTCTCATCCTCTCATTACCTGTGCTCAGCTTTGCGTCAAACATTCGTACGTGTATATGAGCTGTTTGCCATTATTCCAATGCCACTGCATTCCGCCAGATTTTCAGGTATTGTATAAACACAGGTTTGGTCTGCACGTGTCTCTCGATGTTGACGCGATTCAGTGTTGAACGAACTTTTGTTGCGTCCAGTCAATGTGAATTGCAAGTCCTGTTTACCGCGTAAACGCCGTGTATTGTACTTACACACGCTCGCAGCTTTGTCGTCGTTGTCGTGTTTATCCGGAGCCTACGTTACTCGCTTGGGCTTAGTGTTGTTTGCGTGTTTGCTCGCCGGCTTGCTTGTTTGGGGCAGGTCTGCAGCAGTGAAGTGAAAACAAGTTTTACGCCCCAACTTCAACGCGTCCGCCTAGTTGATAGGTGTTTTGGAGTATTGTCGTTGTCGTTGTTGTTGTTCACTGATTGAACGCAGCTCGGTTTACCTGCGCCTACTGGCTGCTGCTCGTACGCGCTCTACGCTCGGTGTGTGTAATCCACTCATTCGTTGCTCTTTCTCTTGCTGCTCCTAATTCGCCAATGCACTCGCGTTCGTACATTTATTTTCATTGTTTCTGTGTTTGCCGTTGTTGCTGCTAACTTGCAATTTGAGCCTTTTCGGTAGGGTTGTTGTTGGCACTGTTATCGCTGCTACTGCTGAGTTTTGCGCTTTGTTCAACAGGTGAATTCAATTGAATGGAAATGTGTCACATTAGCTTAGTTGTTTATGGTTTTGCCTTAAGTTGGCGGGCCGTAAAATATGCCTGTTCTTAAGCAAATTAAAATGTGTTGTGCTTGTGTGGGTGTGCGTGTATTTGTTGGTGCGAAAAGTAATGCGATTAAAGCACTTGGTAATCTGAGTAGTATTTTGGGAATAATTGTCAACTTGCTCCTGACATATTTCGTGTGCGAACAAAAGTAAAAAGGGTTCGAAATAATTGTGCGCGACAAGAAAATGTGATGAAAAGAACGAAATATAATACATAAAAAAAAAACCAAAAACAATAAAAAAATATACACAATAGGAATGCGAATAGTTTTTAAATTTTTTCGCTCTTATAATGCTGAGCCGTTAGAAATATGCAAAATCACCGCGTATTAGTTTGTTTTTAAGTGTTTAAAAAAATATAAGCATTTCAAATATATGTATGAGAAATAATATAGAGCTCTTTTTAAATATAAAATTTTGTGTATATTTTGTGTATTTAGTGTGTAATAAGTTAAAAATATTAAAAAAACTATAAAAAAATTAATAAAAAATAATAAACATTAAAAGAAACTAAAAAGTAAACAATATTAAAAAAATATAACAATTTTTATTGTATTTAAAAAAAATTGAATAATTAAATAAAGAAATTAAGAAGTAAAAAATATTAAAAAATTTTGTTGTTGTATTTAAAAAGTGTTGTTCAGACAATTTTCTTTTATTATTTAGTTATGAGCTCAACAAAGATACAAAAAAAAAATATGTTCATCCGCATTAAGTAAATAATAGTTTGATGGAAACTTACGACCTCTGGTGTCCACAAAAAGCTTTGTGTTTATGAAAAATATGTATTTCAATGCAAAATATGCATCGGTAAATTTTACTTAGTTTTGCTTGTAACATTTTAACAAAAAAAACAGCAATACAATGAGACCCTATATATGCCTTTGTGGTGATTGCACAAATGCCTTTCTCTCAACGAAAATAAACTGAATTAATAGAAGAAAAGAAAATCGTTGCAGTGTACTAATGAAGTAGCTGCCTACACTAGCATAGTTGCAGATCCAACAAGAAAACAAAAACTAAGTAAAATCGGGCAGAAAAGCAAATACAAGCTATAATATCAAACAAAGATAAAAAATAGCAAGAAACCAGAACCAACGCGCATGCGTCAGACAATTTGCACGAGCCAACAGCCAACTAAACGCCGCACGCTAATGACATATGCGGCATGGTGGTCGGAAAACTGTCATGGCCACCGGTCGCTGCATGTCGCTGTACCTCTGGCTTCCTAACTGGATGTGGGCTTGTGGCAGGCAACGCAACGTATTTCCTATGGAAAGTATGCGTACGCGCTTTCTAACGGCACATGCGTGCATTCGTGAAGTGTGCGAAAACAGCGCCTAGCCGAAAGAACGAAAACCGGCAACAAAACTTTTATTGAACAAATTGACGTTGTGTCTGTGCAGCGGCTGTTTCTTCTTCTTCATCATCTTATCTCCACCAACTTGAGAAAATGCAAACAAGTATTTATTTTTTTATACTTTTTGTTGTTGTTGTTTGTACCACAACGACTGTCGCATGCATTGCATTATCATTTATTTGCATTATTTTTCTTTCGACCGCCAGTTTTCCTACGCTGTCAGCTGCTGCAACTGTTTATCTGCCGTTTTCTATTTGGCGGCGCAACAGTTGACCTCATTTCCTTCGGCTGCCACTTGTTTGTTGCCGCGCCGCCGCTGCTCGTGCTGCTTTTGTGCCGTTAACCAACAACCAGCTTCATGCGGCGGCAAAAAGCATAGCAAGAACAGCTGTGGTTACACAGATGCCCAGGCGTTGCAAGCGGATTTCGTTGCCACAGGCTGCCATACCACATAAATAATACAAAGCCACAGTGTCTCAACGCCTTTCCGAGTTCTCTTTGCTGCCGCGTCTCTCCCCACCACCCCCTCTTGACACTACTGGCGCGCTGTCAATTTGTTGCAGAACTTGCCAAACAACTTTTACTTAACTGCAGTCAATAGTTTGCGAATTTTTACTGCAATTTTATTTTTATTAATTTTTTGTTGTTTTTTAGTTTTGTTGCCTTTTGCTTTGTTACTCATACTCGCATCAACCGCTAACAACAACTTCGTTGAATTTCGTTTCACTGTTGGGAATTCTATTACTTTCAGCATTCTCATAGCTTATTTCAATACGGGCACACCACATTAATGAAATTCAAATTTTCATTGTAATGATTTTCATGGAAATGTGAATTTTCGTCTTCACTCTTGCTTGCAGAAAAGCGAAATTGGTTGTTGCGTAAATATATTTTTCCTCTTGCTAATGCTTTGTACCTTGGCAACAAGTTTTTGTCAGGTCTCGCGTCTTTTGTTGCATTGATGTATAACTATGTAAGTAACCAAACCCATTTTTGCGCACAACGCGACGCTCATCTTTGGAGCGACTCATTTTTCAAATTACGGTTTTTACAAGATAATATAAATGATTTTTTTTAAATGTTATTTCTGCTAATGTATCATCCGCTCCCTGTTTCTATTTGCTGCTTTTTGCAAATAAATCACGTACAAACATGTAAAGATTAAAATGTTGAAGCAGTAATTTAGAAAACATTCTTGATTAGCTACAGTAGATTGTAATTTTTTTCAACTGGCTTGATGAGAATGTGCTACAGCTTTCTGAGATAATTCCAATAAAAAACACTTCAGAAAAAAGTTTCTGTACCCAGTTTAAGGCACACATAGTTCGAAAGTCTAAACAAATCGAGTTTTGAGAATTAAAACAGAAAACCAACCGTATCAATTCTCCAGAAAAATTGAAGTAAAAATATTTATTATTTATATATTTTTTAGGAGTACGCAGTTAAAGGTTTTAGAAAAAAGGCTAAATATATTATATTTCGAGCTACACTGTTGGAGATGTGCTTAAACAAAGAAAAATAAATCAGTAAATTTCATCAATTATTGACTTAAATAGAAAAAAAACTATGGAAATTATACTCCCAAATTGGTGTCCTAATTATCAATAATAATTCCAAATACCAAAGTCGAAAACACTCAAATTACAACAAAGAAAGAAGAACTGAGAACAATCATACCTCAAAATTCCATTATGAGCCCTTTCTTGATATGACAACTGAAATTCATGCAAAAGGCGCCAAATACTTTAATTTCCTCTATTTTATTACCTACCGTACATAATGTGTGTGACTGTATGTCTGTCTATATGCGTTAGAAGACTTATGGGTATTCAAATAATTAATGTGTTTTTTGTAGAGCATTCAATTCTGTATAAGAATATGACTTTTATATTCCTACAAACGGGAAAGTTCCAGAGAAAAAAAATGTTTGTAAAAAGTGGCAAATTCCCATGTAATTTCCATGGGAAATGTATCGTGTTTGGGGCAAGGTTTATTATGAAAATTAAGGGCTTTTTATGGTCTGATTTTTTTTTTAGATGGAAAATTAAAAGTTTAAGGGGCGTCTCGTCAAAAATAATCAATTTGGTAAATAACGGACACGCTAATGTATATGTATTATGTTAGTTTGTAACGTAGAACAGTTGCGACTGAAGAGAAAAACGATAAATAAGGGCTTATGAAGAATGTGAATGTGACTTTCGGTGAGATTTCTATTCGAAATATAGCTTTTTACACATGAATAGAAATGCACCAATATGTTTAGTCATGTGCATGTACGTGTGTATGCGTAGATATTTCGAGTATTTACTTCCAACTGAATATATACATATACTTAGCAACTACATATGTATGTTTTTGTGTCAATTTACTTTATGCTCCTTTACTAACAAATATTTTATATTTCTTTCAGTGAAGCCGCTTGTCTTCTACATAATGGCAATAAATTAAATATACATGTGTACATAAGTAAAAACACATAAATAAATGAAGTGATGTAAAGTTTAAACCAAATAAATATGCAAATCTCCTAAAATATTTGACATCTCTCCTGTCATCCGTCGCGAATGTCTATTATATAAAAATAAATGTGGTTGCAATAAAGCAAATAAATAATAGAAATAAATAAAAGATATATATGTATATCAAAGTGTTCAAGTGTGCTTAAAACTACAAATAAACTGACTGCAACAACACATGCGTCTTGGATTAAATGGATTAAGTCTGCTACAACTACAATTAATACTGTGAGTATAATTTAATCATATATTATTTTATAGAACTAATTTATTCAGTATAATCCCGAAATTTCGTGATTTGACAGTTTTGGAATCCCAAAAATTTTCGGCATTACGTATGAATTTTATTATAATAATAGACTTAATGATTTAATAATATATATCCAATTAAAATACCTTAATATTTGAAATTGTAGCTTCGGGATCCCGAAAATTTTATTATAATAATAGACTTAATGATTTAATAATATATATCCAATTAAAATACCTTAATATTTGAAATTGTAGCTTCGGGATCCCGAAAATTTTCGGGATTATACACAAGCACAAACTGTAATGCAAGTAATAAGAATTTTAATATTCATCATTTTTTTATAATGAATTTAAATTTGTTACTGTGTTCAAATCCGGTAGTTTCAGAATTTCGGGATTTTAAATAGGCAGTTTCGGGATCCCGGGATTTGGGAATTATATGTAAATATAATATAATATAACAAATGAATAGTATATAAATAGAAGAATCCGAAATGTGGCAACAAACGATGTCGATAATAATGGTCCAGCGAAGTCGTGCACCTAACTTCTCATTTTTTTTAATTTTGAGATTATAATTAATTGCATTTGATAGCATACAATTTTGTAAAACAATCTCAAGACTTTACGGAAAGAGATGTCTGTGCAATACCATAATACCGCTCAGGTGACAAACAGATGATGACGAATTAATTAATTCCAAAATTCGAAAACAAAACCAAAGTTAATTAACTCCACAAAATAAACCAAAAATATAATAATTATAAATTCAATTAAGCCAATCGCAAAATGTAGCAAGCAGGGAGCCAAAAAACAATGTCACTAGATTGAATGCCGTCAAAAGAGCACGCGCATCACGTCACAACTGCACCTCTATGCATAACGCTTATTTCCTCTTCTCAATCAAGGCGACTGCCGGAGGGTGTTTATAATGCTTACCAAAAGTGCGTGTCATTTGCGAATTTTGTTTATCTTGATTGTTTCTTGACTTTGATTTTAAATTTTTTTATTTTTATTAATTTTTCTTAAATCGAATATCACCTTTTGTTTTTTGCATACTAATGTTAATGATGACTTATATTGGCCTTCAAAATTTCATATATATTTCTCTATAATAAACACAAATTTGATTTGGTTAATAGTTCAAAGAATTTTTTAATAGGCTTTATTTATAGTATATACGCAAAATTCTGCAAAAAGTAATGAAAAATCATTTTCTCATATTTCTTTAACTATTTCCGTTTCTTGTGAACTCATTCAAATTAATTCACCGGAACTTCTTCAGGTTAACAACTTAATTCCTTTAACTCAAGCAGCGCAAGTTCGTGTCTTAAGTCTTTTATTTTCTCCCAACTTTTGCGTGACTAATATCAATAACGTATAGTATAAATTGTACCCGTTCCCAGGCAGAAGAACATATATTTTTACAAATTGTATTAATTTTATCTTGACTGCTTAGCAAAAGTTGCCTTAACATTAATTTATGACCGAACAGCTGGCTTTTACAGCTGCTGCTCGTGTGTACTGTATTCCGCTTTGTCAGTCGGTAGAAGGCTAAACAGCTAATAAAATATATATTTTAATACATATAAACAAGCATACAATTCATTGCAAGCGCTGTTCATATTTCGTAGAATTTTTAATAAACAATATATTGAAATTAAGCTTGCACAGAGCAAGCGCCGGTAGTTGCGCTACTCGAACTTATCTAATTTTTTCATTGTTCCGGTCGAGAAGCTTGTAAGATTGATTAAATCATTTTCATACTAAATATATTAACACTTTACAAAAACAAATCTTTCCAACTTTTATTCTAATTGTTTAGAGTTATCTTAACAACTGCTTCTAATTGCTGTACCTTGATTCGATCGTATATGCAGTGAACTTAAACTTTTGTTTTTGTTGCTCTTTTTATACTCGCCTCTGACTTCCTTTGTCTGAGTGCCGTTCGCCCGCAACAATTCCAACTACTTTCAATTGACCTTAAAATATTTCATCGTTTTGTGACCACAAAAGGCACACTGAGCAAAATTGGCATAGAAAAAATGTCGGCGAAGGAAAATAGGTGCGAGGAGAACCACTAGCGAGCGTATCGAGTGACAGGTGAACACGCTGCCCACGTCGCTGGGCCATGGCGTTACTTCGTGGCTGCACATTTTTATGAGTCTTTTTGCGCGCGCGCACATTGCAACTTGAATTTAGGTCGCGCATTTATGTACAAATATATAGCAAGTGTTTGTGTGTTGAGTTCACATGCATTGTTATAAATTTTCAATAATTCGCGGGCGCAGGTTCTTCACAGGGTATTTGCTTTCGACAATTTCGACGAGTGGGTGCCGCAGCAGCATGTGGCAGGGGCAATTGTATATATTGAATTTATTGTATTTGTGCGTAGAACTAAAGTGCATATAAATGAATCCAACGGTTTATTAAACGCCTGGTAAATTGGCGGCAGCGCTTACACTTTGGCTGGCGTTCGCTGCCAGGATTGCATTTGCATACCCGTTGTGCGGCGAATCGGGGTCAAATGCGGTTTAATTCAAAGGTGCAATTGCCCAAAAACACAGCGCAACCGGACGGGTTTAGTGTGCGCAACTGGCAAGTGTCGATATTGCCAAGTTCCCAGCAGTCACTGCAGCTCATTTGCAGTTGGGAAAGGCAAACCGTTTTGCATATTCCTACGAAGGCAAGTATTGACCCCTCTCACTGGTGAACACTTCGAATGGGCTGCTAATTTGTAAAATAAAATAAAATATTAAGGAAGTGCTCGCCTTAAATTACGGTGTTTGGGGTTTTGCATATTTAATTTGCATGCGTTTTTATTTTTTTACTCGTTACTATTTAATTTCCATTTTTCTTATCACTTGAAGTTGTTACTCGTTGTTGCTTTAGAAACTGCTAAGATCGAGATTATTTTTACAACTATAATTTAATTTAGAATAAATAAAATATCTGTCTGTAATTTATTTTTTATTGACAACCATCTGTCACTATAGACTTTTTTTTTACCAAGTTCTAAATTTTTAATAGGATTTTAATAAGTGCGAGGTCCGTTGGGGGTCATTTAATGACTTACACAGATCGTGGGCACAAAGCACATCAAGTCATGCTGAGATGTTACATAATGCATAAACGCTGAGACATTTTTCTCGTTTCAGTAGAATACAATTTTAACAGTTTTTATTAGACTTTAATTTCTTTTTAATGTTACATTAAAACATGTTTTATTTTAAGTAATTTCCTGTCTGCATAAAACAAGATTTAAGGTAAATAAATTAAAAAGAAATTGAAGCCTAGAAAAACTGTTAAATTTTTATTGTATTGAAATGAGAAAAATGTCGCTTCACCGCCAGATATTTGAAGTCAATAACCACAAATTATATTGGTGCTTTAAATAGACCATAGATAACCTTCCTCATCGACTTCCTTAGCGAATACTTCTAAAACAGAAATTTAACAAGGGAGAAACTGAATTAATTTTATTTGAGGTGTCAAAGGGGAACGGAAATGTTGCTGGAGCAGAGAAAAATCTGAAACCAGTTCGAAAAAGTACAGTTGCGTAAACTACTACAACTAATTATAAATGCAACATTTGATTTCGTAGGCCGTGATATGTAGATTGAACGTACCTTGAACGTAGTGCGCAGGATCGTGGACCATTCTTTATGTTATGTAAGGTGTTGTGCAGCAGCATGAAACACTACACGATGTTGTAGTGTGTCATGTTGTTCTCAGGAAAAGTGCAGTGTATTGTGATGTGTTAAATTGCTTTTCTATTTAGGAAGCCAAAACTGAAACTATTTCAGAAGTTGTCCACTGCTTCGTGCCATAATTTTCGTATACCGAGCATACCACATTTTTTGAAATAATTCAACAATTTCTCGGTCAATATTTCTCCCAGTTTATACCAAGAACCATTTTATAAAAACCAAAAATAGAGAAAAATTCAATCATGACTTCTCCACTTCGCATTTCATTTAGTACTTCCTCTCGCTACCTTTACTATTTTCATATCTTTTGTACACATTTTTAATATATTTTATGTTTTTTTATATTCTCTTCATATTTTTTTTTTTTGATTAATACTTAAGCGTTAATACCAACTTGCATGTTCATCATTTTTAATTTTTTCATGCCCAAATTGCAACTAATCAGCTATTAGATAGAAAAAAATCCGCTGCGCCATGAGTTCATTTACTTAGCTTGTGCTGGCGTGTTGACTTTATTATTGTCTTTGTTGTTTGCCAAGAGCCACTCATCAATTTTTGCTCCTTAAATTGCCACATAATCACAAACAATACAAAAACAACCACACTAAAAATTAAAAAATTTCGGCAATTGGTGAGAGGTTTAAGCTGTTGACTTTTAAATTTTTTTATTTTCTTCTTCGTCTGCTTTATTTTCTCACTTATTTTGTAATCTATACCCATTTTTGTGGCAGCGTTCTTACTTACATAATCACTATTATAAGCAACGATAGAGTTATTCGCCGTTCAAGTTGCTTACACAATCTACTATCGACCGGCTTCTGGAATTGTGCACACTGATGCGGCATTTCCGCAGCTTATTTTTTATAGTTTTGTGATTTTTCGTTAGTAACTTTTTGTAATTTTTTTGTGCAGCAGGTTTTTTATTTCACGATTTTTTTTTGGCTTTTTATATACATTTTTTTTTATTCTGTTGCTGCAAGCTTATTTATTTGGAGCTTAAATTGTGTTTTTCTTTATTTTATAAAAGCCACCGTTGCGAATTGTCTTTGCTTTCTTTTGTTTATTTTATTGGTATTACTACATCATATTTTATCTTAGCAATTACTGACATGATAAATGTTTTCCATCCATCAGCGTTTGACCACATATCTTCTTAATAGTTTTTGGCTTTGCGTCGTAGATTGGTTGTGACTGCCGTTATCCACTTAATTTTTTACTATCCCAAAGCTATATATTACAATATGTGGATAAAAATATTGGAATATTTGTATGTATGCTTAAGCATATGACAAACTGCACCGATTGTACTAAAGCTGTAAAGACTTCAGAAGATTCCAAAAATATCAAAAACATCCGCTAGATGGCGCTAGATTCAATTTGTTACTAAAAAGTGAGGGAAGTCCTATTGAAAATTTAAAAATTTACATGGGCACGACGAGCATGTAGTGACGAGCACTACAAACTCTACTCAACTTGACGCAGCAGGCGAACTAAACAAGCTAGAGCGATGGTTCATAAATCAATGGAAAGGGGAGGGACGTCGGAAAAGATAAAGGAAATTTTAAGGTCACAGGATTATCACAAGCGCGGCAATAAAATCAGTCTCATTATTTAATTGTCAAACCCCGTAATTGCATTTTCTTAAAAATTGAATTTTCTCAAAAATCGATTTTATTATAACTATTTACAGACTCAAATTGTTATCGAAATTGTAACTCTAAATGGGAGGTATCGATCTGAGATTTTACAGACGCCCATTTCTTTTCAACAGACTGCTTTTTTCGGAACGACCGATATCGAACCACTTTATTATATAACTTTCATACAAAGTGAATGTTCGAATTCAAGTCCTTGTATGAAAAGCTTTTTCATTTGTCGAGCTAACTCCAAGATAGTTGGCATCGGTTATTATCGAAGTCAACGTAGCAATCTCAAAAGAAATTTTTCATATCGGATGACAATAGAGTATACCTGTCGTACAAACTTACCGATCACAAACAGTTTCTATATGGAATTTTTTTTTTTGTTAATTATTTTTTATACATACATATATCGCCATTTTTAATTTTCTTTTAAATATTTATGTGATTACTTTTTCAAAAAAAAAACCCGCATGAAACTGTTTTATTTACTACAAAAGCGTGTTTATGCTCTTCATTTACTTTTTATGATTTCGCTATTCGTTGCTGAGTATTTTTGTTAATTTTTAATTGTCTTGTTTACAAGATGCAATCTCAACTAGCCGAACAACTTTAATGTTCGTAAATTCCACAGCTAATTACACATTTTTTACGCACACACAGGTAGAGACATAGATAAATACATTTATATGCGTGTGTTAGGCGTGAATTTGAAACTAGTTTCGCCTCAAGAAGCTTTAATCAGCGCAACAATTCAAACGATGAATGAATGAGTCAGCTAAGATGTACTTCTTACTAATAACGACTACCCTAATGTGCATTTTCTGTGCAAGTATTTAATGAATTTTTTCAAGATTGCATGCAAGCGTATCTTCCTTATTGCTCATAATGACTGCCCATAAATTTTGACATTTATTTATTTGTGCTTGTTGCCCCTCTTATTCATGCATTTTCTTCACATTCTCTTATTTCTAATTTTTGGCAGTTTTTTTCACTGAGCCAAGTGAAGTTGTCTGAGTAGCCCTTGTGCAGACACTGCGGCTGTTATGCGCAGATGCCCCACACCTAGAGCCATAGACAAACAAAATAAGTCGCGAACTAAGAGGCAACGCAAAACTACCAGGATATGAAAAAAAACCAAAAAATTTTATTATTTGGTAAGAAGATGCTATGAAAATCTCGTAACGCAAAAGGTTATGAACCTAGCGGAAAAAGCGCAGCAAACAGTAAAAATATATACGTATGTATGTGTACATCTGCTTAAAGCTTTATATTTTATGTACATGTATAGCTACTATGGGACTCGAACTGTGTAAAGACTGTATATTTAGCAATTTTTAGTCGAGTGGAATGCAGCAGGAAGCTGTGGGTAAGCAGCAGTGGTGAGACTTCAGGGGTTGAGCTAGCAGATGGCATGCTGCAGATAAAGTACGATTTAATAATGTTTAAAGTAAGGTAATATTAGCGACTAAGCCCCAGTTGATACAAATGCAACTGGATTTGTTGCTTGCTAAATGAAATGTTACAGAAATAAAGTTCATACCACACAGAAAAGCATTCTTAGCCAGCCGTGAAAAATTTGTGTGAAAACCACGCCCACTTTCTGTTCATAACCATTATTTTTTATGAGCTATGGAAATTAATAAGGAATATGAAGTCAAAAAAGTTAACTAACAAAGCTGTGAGAGTGGGACTGCAGCGAATTATCGATAAAGATTTACGAGCACTAATATAAAACGTTTCCGCAGTACACGTGACCTCCAACAAATATTATAAACAACAAAATCCGACACATCTTGCACAAAGTTAACGCTGCCGAGCAGACAAGTTGCGACAGCACTTGCCACTAAATACCCACTAACGAATTGATATGTTGACTAATTACGTAGCGAGTGCTCACTTGCAGTTATTCACGTGTCAGCACCAACATTATAAATATGAGCTCAGCGAAGTGCAATTTTAGTAGGTGTGTCCCTTGAGCCAAACAGCAACGACTAACCGCCGGCAGTGCGATAGAATTACATTTGCGCACTTGCTGAGCGAGTTAGCTGACAGATATAAGTGCGCGCACAACTTGCACAAGCCCGACCACAGATGGGCTGTTGTTGGCTTCTAATAACACAGTGAGCTCATGCGAGCACTTACACACACATGTACAAACATACAAGTGCCTAAGCTAAGTGAACCATAATGCATTTGTAACCTCAAGTCAAATAGTTGCGTTAAAATTTCGCCTTAACTAGCTCAAGTTTTTTAGTTTTTACTAGAAGCTTTTGGTTGTTTATGCTGCTTAGAGTTAATTTTAATATCGCGTAATTTATTATCATCGGTTTGTC